>NW_006408965.1:513098-543617 GCF_000296735.1 Chrysochloris asiatica
TGATTTTAAATTATTCAGGTTCCCTTGTTCTGTTTGAACGACTACCTCTTGGTCAACATACAAACTCCTCATGCGCACAATTACCTGTTTAAGACTACACATTCTCCACAATGTTGTCCATAGTTTGTCATGACCTACATAGTCAAAAGCAATTGCATAGTCAATAAGGCACAGATAAACAACTTACTTGTCTTTTCTGCTCTTGGCCAAAATTCAACAGATGTCAGCAATGATATCCCTCATTTAACGTTCTCATCTGAATTCAACTTGAACCCCTGGAAGTTCCTTGTCAATGTACTGTTGCAGTCATTTAAAAATTATTTTAGCAAAAATTTACTTGCGTGTGATATCAATGATCATGTCCAATGATTACCACATTCTGTTGGGTCATCTCTCTTTGGAATGTGCACCTTCAAATATAAATATCTTCTAATCAGTTGTCCAGTTAACTTTCATCTAATTTTCTTAGCCTTAATGATTGAATGTTTCCAATGTTGCATCAGTTTGTTGAAATATTTCAGTTTATATTCCATCAGTTCCCAGAGTTGTATTCTTTGCCAATGTCTGCAGTGCACCTTAGAATTTTTCCTTCAGGATCATTGGCTCTTGATCATAGTCTATCTCTTAAATGATTGATAGTAATTGTGTGCTCCTTCTGTCTTCTTTTGATGCTTTCTGCATCATTCAATATTTTGTCCATAGAATCCTTCAATATTGCAAGTTGAGGCTTAAATCTTTTCTTCAGTTCTTTCATCTTGAGAAATACGAAGCATATTCTTCCCTTTTGCTTTTCTAACTCCAGGTTTTTGCACACTTCATTATAATATTTGACTTTACCTTCTCAATCTGCTTTTTGAAATTTTCTGTTCAGCTTGTTAACTTCCTCAATTTTTCCATCTACTTTAACGTTTCTACACTGGAGAGCAAGTTTCACAGTTTCTTCTGGCATCCATATGGGTCTTTTCCTTCATGTTTGTATTCTTGATTACTTTTTACTTTCTTTCTCTATGATATTTGTGATGTAATCCACAGCTCTTCTGGTCTTTGCTCATTAATGTCTAATATATCAAACCTACTCTTGTTAGATGACATGAAGAAGAATTTAACCTCAGAATGGAGGAAGACTCGCTAGTTATCATTGAGATGCAGATGATATAACATTGTTTGCTGAAAGTGAAGAGAACTTGAAATATTTCTGATGAAGACCAAAGATTACAGTCTTTAGTATCAATTGAACCTCAATGTATAGATAATGAAATCTTCATAATTGGACCAATAAATAACATCATGCTAAAAAGGAGCTCTGGTAGCGTAGTGGTTACGAATCAGACTGCGAACTGCAAAGTCAGCACTTTGAAACTACTAGCTGTTCCATGGGAGAAAGATGAGACTTTCTGCTCCTGTAAAGATTTACAACCTCGGAAACCCTGTACAGGGTCACTATGAGTAGGAATTGACTCCATGGCACAAAACAACAATAACAAATGGTGAAAAGATTGAATTTGCCAAAGATTTAATTTTGCTTGAATCCACAATCAGTGATCAAAGAGGCAGCAAAAAAGAAATACAAGGATATATTGCATTAGGTAAATCGTATGCAAAAGATCTCTTTAAAGTTTTAAAGAACAAAGATGCCACTTTGAGGAATAAGGTGTGCCTGACTCAAGCCAAGGTGTTTTCAAATGCCTCATTAGCATGTGAATGTTAGACAATGAATAAAGAAGACTGTAAAAGAATCATGCATTTGAATATGGAATAGACAAAGAATATTGAAAGTATAATATTCAGTCAGATGAATGAACAAAAAAGTCTGTCTTTAAAGGAATACAGCCTGAATATTATTTAGAAATAAGGATGTCAAAACTTGAGCATGTTGTCAGGGACCAGTCCTCTGGAGAAGGAAAACACACTAGATAAATTGGAGGCTTGAAAAAGAGGAAAACTCCTAAAGAGATATACTGACACCTTGACCGCAACAATGGACTCAAACCTACAAGGCATTGTAAAAATGACACAGGATCAGATAATATTTTTTTTCTTTTGTACTTCTGGTTACTAGGAGTAGGAGCAGACTCAATGGTACCTAAAAATATCAACAACAAAATACCAGTGATTATTGTCCCATTTTAGAGTTAGTAATTAATGAGGCAGGATTATGGTGATATTGAAAATTAAGAATTAAGATGGAAAGCACTGGACCACAGGTCAGTTTGAAATGCAAGGTCAGTGGTTCAAACACATAAGTCAAGCCTTGGGAACCCTATACAGAATATCGATGAGCTGGAATGGACTTGGCAGCACTTGAGAACAACAACACAACAAGGATTAAAGCCACCACTGTGGTTGTTGGAATGCTACTGTGGTGCTGGAAGTTATGTCACTGGTATTTTAATGGACAGGTTTCAGTGGAGCTTTCAGACTAGGCAGACTAGAAAGAAGGTGAGGCATGCCACTTCTGAGTAATTACCCACTGGAAATCTTATGAATAGCAGCAGAAAATTGTCTGATACAGTGCCAAAAGATGAGCTGCTCAGAAGGCACTCAAAATATAACTAAGATAGCTGCCTCCTCAAATTAGATTTGATCTTAATGGTGTGGATGAAATGAAACTTTGGGGACTTTCAGTTGGTGACATGGCACAACTCAAAGCTGAAAACAAATACCTGCAGACATCTATCAGAAAGTGGAATGTACAAAGTACGAATTAAAAAAAAAAAAATTGGAATTAAAAAAAATGTACAGGAACATATCCATATCCCAGGCATAAGTGAGCTAAAATGAGCTCATATTGATCATTTTGAATTGGCAATCTTATGGTTTGCTATGTGGGAATGACAAACTGAATAGAAATAGCATAACATTCATTGTTAGAAAGAACATATGAAGATCTTGAAGTACAATGATGTCTGTGATTGGTCAATATTCATACATATACAAGGAACACCACTATTATAAAAATTCATGCACCAGCCCTTTTGACTCTCTGAGCAGCACCATGGTGGTGGGCAAGAACAAGTGCATTACAAAAGGTGGCAAAAAAGGAACCAAGAAGAAAGTGGTTGATCTATTTTCTAAGAAAGATTGGTATTATGTGAAGGCACCAGCTATGTTCAATATAAGAAATATTGGGAAAAGACTAGTCACAAGGACTCAAGGAACCCAAATTGCATCTGATGAACTTAAGGGTCTTGTTTTTGAAGTGAGTCTTGCTGAGCTGCAGAATGATGAAGCTGCCTTTAGAAAATTCAAGCTAATTACTGAGGATGTTCAGAGCAAAACTGCTTGACCAAGTTCCATGGCATGTATCTTATCTGTGACAAAATGTGCTCCATGGTCAAAAATGTCAGACCATGATTGAAGCTCATGTTTATGTTATGACTACAGAAGGTTACTTGCTTCGCCTGTTTTGTGTTGGTTTTACTAAACAAACTCAACAACCAGATTTGGAAGACGTCTTATGCTCAGCACCAACAAGTCTGTCAAATCTGGAAGAAAATGATGAAAATCATGACCTGAGAGGTTCAGACAAATGACTTCAAAGAAGTAGTCAATAAACTGATTCTAGACAGCATTAGAAAGGACATAGAGAAGGCTTGCCAGTCTATTTACCCTCTCCATAATGTGTGTGTTAAGAAAGTAAAAACGCTGAAGAAGCCCAAGTTTGAGTTGGGAAAACTCATGAAGCTTCATGATGAAGGCAAAGCTACTAGAGAAGAGACAGGTGCTAAAGTTGAATGAGCTGATGGCTATGAACCACCAATTCAAGAATCTGTTTAGAATTCAGACTTTTAATGATGACAAATAAAAGATCTTATTTGTGAAAGAAAAAAAAAACGTGCACCAAACACTAAAATCAGTAGTGATGAAACTGAAGAATTCTACCAACTTCTTTGGTGTTGTGGTATGATGCTATAGGATAAGCATTGGCATGCTAACCACAATGTCAGCAGTTCAAACTCACTAGCTGCTCCTCAGAAGCCTTATTAAGGGTCACTATGAGTCTGAACTGACTTGACTACACTTAATAACAATATCAATCAACTTCTTCAGTCTCAAATTTATAAAACATGCAGTCAAAATGCATTGATAATTACTGGTGATTGGAAATCTGAAAACAAAGATGAAGGTTCTGTAGCTGGAAAATATTGCCTTGGTATTAGAAATAAAGCTGGAGCTTACATGATAGAATTTTGCAAGACAAACAACTTACTCGTTGCAAATACCTCTTTAAAACAACATAAAAGATTACTATACACAAGGATCTCACCAGGTAGAATACAAAGGGCTAAAGTTGACTGCATCTGTGTGAGGACACAA
This sequence comes from Chrysochloris asiatica, assembly GCF_000296735.1. Taxonomy (NCBI): domain Eukaryota; kingdom Metazoa; phylum Chordata; class Mammalia; order Afrosoricida; family Chrysochloridae; genus Chrysochloris; species Chrysochloris asiatica. The sequence goes on from NW_006408965.1 coordinate 517,416, forward strand.
GGAAAATGCCAAAGCAAGGCAAGGAACTGACTGGGGAACAGATTATCAATGGCTCATATGCAAGCTTAGGTTGAAGCTTAGGAAAATTAAAACAAGTCCATAAGACCCAACATATGACATTGAATATAACCCACCTGAATTTAGAGACCAACTCAAGGAAAGATTTTATGAATTAGACACTAATGAACAAGGACCAAAAGAGTTGTAGGATAAAATCAAGAACATTATGCATGAAAAGAGTAAAATATCATTAAAAAGACAGGAAAGAAAGAAAAGAGCAGAATGGATGTCAGAAGAGACTCTAAAGACTCTTGAAAAAAGAGAAGCTAAAGTGACTGGAAGAAATGATGAAGTAAAAGAGCTGAGCAGGAACTTTCAAAGGGCAGCTCAGAAGACAAAGATAATTTTTTATGCATAGAACTGGAGTTAGAAAACTAAAAGAGAAGAATGTGCTCAGTATTTTTTAAACTGATGAAAAAACTAAAGCCTTGATTGATTGCATTACTGAAAGATTCTATGGACAAAATATTAAATGAAGCAGGATGCATCAAAACAATTTGGAGGGGAAACTAAAGAGTCAGGGAACTAAAAAGAATTGATCGAGTTTCCATAATTTAAAGAGGCAACATATAATCAAAAATGAACCCATGGTATTGAAAGAAGTCCAAGCTGCACTCAAGACACTGGTGGAAAATAAGACTTTAGAAATTGATGAAAAGCAAATTGAAATTTTTCAGCAAACTTTTGCTGTTTCTCATTGTCTATGCTAACTCTTTGAAAGAAATCAATCCTGGTGTTAATTCCAAAGAAAGGTGACCCAACAGAATGCAGAAATTATTGAATATCATTAATATTACCTGCAAAATTTAGCTGAAAAAAATTCAAAAGCAGCTGTAGCAGTACATTAACAGAGAGATGACAGAAATTCAAGCCAGATTTAAAACAGGATGTGGAATGAGGTAGATCATTGCTGACATCAAATGAATCTTAACTAAAAGCAGAAAATACTACAAAGATTTTTACTCATGTTTTATACATTATGCAAACGAATTCAATCATGAGATTCATAATAAACTATGGACAGTATTGTGAAGAACGTGTATTCCAGAACACTTAATTGACAATGGTTACAAGAGAGCAAGGGGATACTAAAATAGTTTACAATCAGGAATGGTGTGTGCTAACTTGTATCCTCTCACCATACTTATTCAATGTGTAGGAAGAGCAAAACTAAGAGAAGCTGAATTATATGATGAAGGTAGCATCAGGATTGGAAGAAGACTCATTAACATCCCATAATATGCTGATGACACAGCCTTGCTTCACAGAAGAGAAGAGGACTTTCAGTACTTACTGATGGATATTTAAGAATACAGCCTTTCATCTTCACCTCAAGGTGAAGAAAGCATAAATTCTCAGAACTGGAACAATAAATAATATGATAAATGTAGAAAAGATTGAAGTGTTCAAAGAATTTGTTTTGCTTGCATCCACCATCAATACTCATAAAAGCAGCAGTAAAGACATCAAATGACACACTGCATTTGGCAAATCTGCTGCAAAAGATCTCTTAATAGAGTGTTAAAGAACAAAGATGTCATTAGGAGGATTGAGATGTGCCTGAGGCAGGTCATTGTTTTCAGTCTTTTTCATCTCAATGTACGACTGCAGCTGTTTTTGAATTATCTTCTGCAAAATTTTACTTGCACATGATATTAATGATTTTTTTTTCTTGTGTTTCGTTGAGTCACCTTTCATTGAAATAAGCACATATATTCTCTTTGAAGAACACATATGTTCTCTTACAAATGGTTGGTCATGTAGCTGTTTTCCAAATTTCTTGTCATAGATGAGTTAGAACCTGGAGTGCTGTCATTTCAGTTTGTATTCTGTTAATTCCTAGAAGCTTGTTTTTGCCAGTGCTTTCAGTGCAGCTTGAGCTAATTCCTTCAATACCATCAGCTCTTGATTATATGCTACCTCTTGAAATGGGTGAATATTGGCTGAATCTTTATGGTAAAGTGAGTCTGTATACCCTCCATCTTCTTTAAACTCTTCCTGCATCATTCAAAACTTGCCCATAGAATAATTTGATATTTAAACCTCTGGTTTCAATTTTGTCTTCAGGTCTTTCAGTTTAAGAAATGTAGAATATGTTCTTCCCATTTATTTATATATTATTTTCTAAAAAAGATTTATTGTGAATTGAGTGAAAGTTTACAGGGCAGGTCATTTGTTTTACATTCAACAAATCATATACTCTGTTTCAATAGGATGATTATAATCCCCTCCATGTACCACCAGTAATTAGTATTTTTCTCTATTCATTTTAGCTATTGATTTTTAAACACTCAGTCATAATTTAAACCACCAAAGGGCATACTCTGCAAGTCTGCCACCTGGCTTCCTACTCTCAATACCTCTCTTTCCATGAATCTAGAGTCCTCAGCTGATCCCTCTCTCCATGTGCCCATCTCTGCTTCCATCTCTGGTGTCACTGCTTCTCTAAGTAAAGTCCTGCATACTGCTTGTGCTTTTCTCCCTTAGGATCCTCTGTTTCTGGACTGTAAGATCAACTACTCCCCCCTTTTTGTTACAAAACTTCTACCTTTACAGTTGTGACAGTGGCAAATGACTCATGATAAAAATGACTCACTATTGAATCTTAAGAATCTTATCTCCATCTCTTTTAACCACACCCATCTAGAAAAGATTAAAACTATTCAGTGGCAGAATTCCTTCTTAGGCATTTCCAAAATCTGCCCTTCTTCCAATATGGAATGTAGATCTACCTCCAGTTCATTTGTTTCTGTCACTTTATCTCGTTTCTGGACAAGTCCAGAGATGGTTATCTGTTTCTGGGGTATATTCAGTAGTTGGCTGTGACCTTAATATTTAGATGAATGTATTTTTTGATATGTTCTATTATGCTTTCTGATTGCCTTCAGGTAGATGTGATCAGGACATGGACTTCCCTTTTCACTCTTGTTATTACTCAAGTCAGGGTAACTGTCACATGTGTTGGCTGCCTACATGGTGTATGTTGTTGTTGTTGTTGTTATGTGCCATCGAGTCGGTTCCGACCCATAGCGACCCTGTATAGGGTTTCCGAGGGTGTAAATCTTTACGGGAGTAGAAAGCCTCATCTTTCTCCCGCGGTGCAGCTGGTAGTTTCGAACCGCTGACCTTAAGGTTCGATTTTATAGGGTGTGATTGTAGCTTGACTATCTGACCACAATTCCAGTCTTTTCTTGGGTAATGTAGGGAGAAAAACAGCCCTCTAAAAGTAAAGGGGGAACTAAAAACCAAAACAGCACAGCAAAAAAGACAGATTGGATACTATAGTCTAAAATCATAGATAAGAAAGAAGAAAAAAAAATTGTATACAAATATGAGTATGACTTTAATATTCCTCTCTTGGTTTCTTGTCTTCAAGGCTGCCGGAGATGCCTGAGATGCCACTGTTAGTCATTATGATGTAACTCAGATTTAATTTTCAGCCTGTTTCCTTTTTTAGTATATCTCTCTCCCACTCCACAAGCCCCATTCAGGCCTTTTTCCAAGTGATAAAGAGTTTGGGGCCAGCTGTGGGCATTTTGCACTGCCATTTGGTTTAAATTGAAAACTGTTCCTTTAAATTTTGAGCATGTATGTGTGCATGCATAGTAAAACCTTCTGGGGGGTGTGGTAGGGATGTCCACTCTCTCAAGCACCCCCTTTAGTCACCAGAATGGAGGTGCATAGACAGTGAGAGACCAATGAACAGACACACACACACACACACACAGAGAAAAGAATGTTCACATCTTTATCTCTCAGAATCATTCAGGAGTCATGCATCCATGGCACTTCTGATCTTTCCTCTGCTGTCTTGCCCAAGATGGCTGGCTCTGGAAACTGCTGATACAAAAGGATCTGCAAGCACTGTATTCTATCTAGATTGTGCTACAAATTCCACTGGCTGTAATATTTCATACTTTCTAATTATTCCTTTATATGTGGTTCAGAGTTCTAGGACCATCCTCTGAACCTGCTTCCTTTGGTATTCTGTGTTACTGCTGACGGAGGTCCTCACTGCACTTATCCCCAGTCCACCACCAAGCCCTGCCTTCCCTCCCTGTTTTGTTTTGTTTTTGTCCTTGAGCTTCCCTTTGAAATGTTCTGTTCAGTTCTTTTATTTCCTCATTTCTTCCATTCGCTTTACCCTTTCTATGTTCACAAATAAGTTTCATAGTCTGTTTTGACATTTTTTTGGTACTTTTTTTCTTTTTTTTTGTAGTATGATGTTCTTGATGTCACTGCACATCTCAGGTTTAGGGACAAGGGTTAAACTGATGAAAAATGTCCTTCAGACATGTATAAATTTAAATGAAGGATACATTAAGAAACAATAACTTCAAATTTTATATTTTTGTTCTATGATTTTATACCAATACTTTGTAACTTATTCTGCTTCCAAAAGTTATTGGAAACATACATTATCTTTAAATTCTATTTTTCCATTAACTTTTTAAATCCCTCTTATGAATTATAACTGACTAAAGAGCACAGCTCTGGTAGCGTAGTGGTTACGAATCGGGCTGCGAACCTTAAGGTCAGCGGTTCGAAACTACCAGCTGCTCCGCGGGAGAAAGATCAGGCTTTCTACTCCCGTAAAGATTTACACCCTCGGAAACCCTGTACAGGGTCGCTATGGGTCGGACACGACTCAACGGCACTTAACAACAACAACAACAAAGAGCACATAACAACAACAACAAATATACCTTATCAGCTGTATCATACATATGTATTAGTTTATACTTGAGTTACAAATAGAATTGGAAGAAGAATTTGAGGTCTCCACTTATACTTCAATGAACTATTCAGATGCTAGTACTGACGTTCTTTGTTAATTAATAAAGGACACTCTGTAACAACATCTTCTACTACTGTTTTAGACAGATTGTCACTACTACCTATGTAATAAGATGATAAAATATCATATTACGCAAGAAGAAAACAAAGATCCAAAGTTAGTCTAGTGAAGTCAGGATCTTTCTGTACTCTTTTAGTGGATTATTACAAGATATCAGGTTTTCACCAAAAAGATATATAAGCTGCTTTAGAAAAAAGACAGACATGTGTGGCAAGCTGACTCACCCTGCTTCTCCTTGCTTCCCTCAATAATTCATTTCAGTGTGTGGACATTTGTAAGTTCTACTGTGAAAGAATTTATTATCTTTACAAAGAAATACTGACAAATTATTATTTTGAAGCACATATACCTTTGCCATCCATCTATCATGCTATCTATCCATCTAGCCTCCATCTGTGTATCCATTCTGTTGATCTAAACCACCATCTCTATTAGAGATTAATTGTGGTACATATTGCTTTATTTGTTACGTCTCCTTGAACAAAGATAGTAAATTTCCCCAATACTACCAACTATATTGTCCTTTACCTTTTTATTTATTTTGTTTATAGCGTAATATTGGTAGCATTGTGGCTCTGTATGATAAGCACTGAGCCAGAAAGTTGATGGTTTGAGGACAACAGGTGCTCCATAAGAGAAAGATAAAGCTTTCTGTTCCCACAAAGATTTACCATGTCAGAAATGCTAAACAGGGTTGCTGTGAGACAGAACCAACTCCATAAACTTAGCAACATAGTACAATATGTGGAAAAAATACACACAATTCATTGTCAGGTTTTTAGAAAGTTCTGGATTATCACAAATACAATACATTGAATACATATATACATTTCTGATCCAAATACATATGAACAACTGACAAAAAAACAAAATCAAACCCACTGTCCTTCAGTTGACTCTAAATCATGGAAACCCCATAGGACAGAGTAGAAATGCCCCATAAGATTTCCAAAACTGTAAATCATGATGGAAGCAGACTGCCACATCTTCTTCTTGCATAGCACCTGTGGGCTTCAATTTCTGGCCTTTTTGGCTGCTATCTTTGTGTTTTAGCTGCTGTACCACAAGGGTTTTTTTGAAACCACTAACACCTCAGAAACTCCCTCTCACATCCCTTGCAATGGTATTATCTTCTTGAAATTAACCGGTATTCTGGATGCTGTTGTTGTTGTTAGGTGCAATCGAGTCAGTACCAACTCATAGCGACCCTATGCACAGCAGAACGAAACACTGCTTGATCCTCGGCCAGCCTCAGTATTGTTGCCACGCTTGAGTTCATCGATGCTGCCACCTGACCAATCCATCTCACTGGGGGTCTTCTTCTTTTTCTCTGAACCTCCACCTTACCAAACATGATATCTTCTCCAGCGACTGGTCCCTCCTGACAATATGTCCAAAGTATGAGAGACGAAGTTTGGCCATCCTGGCCTCCAAGGAGCACTCTGGCTGCACTTCTTCCAAAACAGATCTGGTTGTTCTTTTGGCAGCCCATGGCACTTTCAATATTCTCCTCCAACACCATAACTAAAAAGCACCAATTCTTTTATGGTCTTCCTTGTTCACGTCCAGCTTTCATCTGCATATGAGGTTATTGAAAATACCATGACTGGGGTCAGGTGCACCTTAGTCCTCAAGCTGACATCTTTGCTTTTCAACGCTTTAAAAAGACCTTACACAACAGATTTGCCTAATGCAATTTCTCTTTTGATTTTTGGACTGCAGCTTCCATGAGTGTTGATAGTTGATCCAAGAAGAATGAAGTCCTTTACAACTTCAATCTTTTCTCCATTGAAAGAATGTTGTTTATTGGTCCAGTGGTAAGGATTTTTTTTCTCTACATTGAGATGCAATCCATACCAAAGACTATGCTCTTTGATCTTCATCACTAAATGTTTTAAGTCCTCTTCACTTTCAGCAAGCAAGGTATTATCATCTGCATATTGCAGATCAGTAGTTCAAATTAACCAGTTACCCAGCAGGAAAAAGATGAAAAGTTACAGCCTTGGAAGCTCTACACACATAGAATCGCCATGAGGTGGAACTGACTCTGGCATACAACCTCCATCACCACTACATTGTCTATGGGAGTATGATGACTCTATAGTACAAGCAAGCACTGTACTGTGAACCACAAGATCATCAGTTTGAGCCTACCAGTCACTCCAAGGGAGAAAAATATGAGGCGTTCTGCTCCTGTAAAGATTTACAGCCTTAGAAACACCATACAGATTCCCTATAAGTTGGAATTGACTCAATAACATTTAACAAAAACAACACTACCTCTGGGTCTATGAGCCAAAAGGTCAGTGATTTAAGCCCACCAGTCACTCTATAATGGAAATATGAAGTTTTCAGCTTCTACAAAGATTTCAGACTTGGAAACACTATACAGGGTCACTGTGGACCAGAACCAACTCAACCGCACATAAGAACAGTAATAACAACAATATGGCCTATAAGGAGCCCTGGTACATAATGTTTGAGCACTTGGATACTAACCAAAAGGCTAATAGTTCACACACACACAATGGTTCTTTATTTGAAAAAAGGATCTCATGAATAGGGGGACATCAACAGAAGTAAGGTATGCTCATGGTGGAATGGTCAATCATTTAAAATCAAAAGGGTAATATTTGCCTATGGACAAAGTTGAGAAGGGATGGGAAGGTCAGTGGAGTGGAAATTAAAACCAAAGGGTGGGAATAGGGTAACTGTGGCTGCATGAAGGGTATTGCAATAATTGAGATGAAAACCTGTGTGATTTGCTGAATGCAAAACTGATGTAAATCTTCACTCAACTTACAAAAAAGTTTAAAAAATGCTAAAAAGTCAAAACAAAAACAACAAAAAGACTTTGTAAACTGTTGCTGTAAAAATTGTTGTTGTTACTATTGTTAGGTGCCATCGAATTGGTACTGACCCATAGCAACCTTATGTACATCGGAACGAACACTGCCTGATCCTGGGCCAACCTTACTATTGTTGCCACACTTAAGCCCATTGATACTGCCACTTTGCAAATCCATCTCACTGGGGGTTTTCCTCTTTTTCTCTGACCCTTCACCTTACTAAAAATGATATCCTTCTCCACCGCTTGGACCCTCCTGAAAATATGATAATAGTATGAGACATGAAGTTTGGCCATCCTGGTCTTCAAGGAGCACTATGACTACACTTCGTCCAACACAGATCTGTTGGTTCTTTTAGCCGCCCATGGCACTTTCAATACTCTCCTCCAACAGCATAACTCAAAAGCCTCAATTCTTCTATGGTTTTCATTATTCACTGCCCAGCTTTCACAAGCACATTAGATTATTGAAAATAGCATGGTTTGGGTCAGGCACAACTTAGTCTTCAAACTGGTATCTTTACTCTTCAACACTTTAAAAAGGTCTTGTGCAGCAGATTTGTCCAATGCAACAAATCATTTGATTTCTTGATTGCTGCTTCCATGAGTATTATAGTTGATCCAGGAAGAATGAAGTCCTTGACAACTTCAGTCTTTTCTCCTTTGATAAAAATGTTGTTTATTGGTCCAGGGGTAAGGATTTTTGTTTTCTTTACATTAAGATGCAATCCATACCGAAGGCTGTGCTCTTTGATCTTCATCAGTGAATGTTTTAAGTCCTCTTCACTTTTGGCAAACAAGGTTGTATCATCTGCATATCGCAGTTTGTAAATGAGTCTTCCTCCAATCCTGATGCCATGTTTTTTTTCATATAAACCAGCTTCTTGGATTATTTGCTCAGTATATAGGTTGAATAGTACGGTGAAGGAATACAAACCTGCTGCACACTTTTCTTAATTTTAAACCATTCAGTGTTCCCATCTCCTGCCTCTTGACAGAAAACTTCCAGAGATCAAGCTGGATTCAAAAGAGGCCATGGAATGAGGGATATTATTGCTAATGTCTGATGGATCTTTGCTGAAAGCAGAGAATATCAGAAAGATGTTCACCTGTGCTTTATTGATTACACAGAGGCTTTTGATTGTGTGGATCATGACAAGCTATGGAAAACATTGTGAAGTATGAGTATCCCTGAACACTTAATTGTGCTCATGAGGCATCTATACACTGACCAAGGGGCAGTTCTGCATGCTAAAAGCATTAAAATTAGTTTTGCATGGTTTGAACTTTGTTCTGACTTATTTTGCTCATCATATATTTGTCAGTTTAATTTCATATTTAAGCACATAGTTATATTCATTCTTCATATTCACTGTTGCATATTATTCCATTATAGAATAAACTATTCTTTCTCTCTCTCTTTCTTTTTATCTATCATGTTATTGATGAACATTTGTGTAGTTCCAGTTTGGAGGACTTACAGATAGTCCTGTTATGAACATTATTGCATATTTCTTTTGGTGAACCTATGTACACATTCCTGTAGGGCATATAACTAGGGATAGAATTGCTCAGTCATAAAAAAGAATTCTGAGAAAGTTAACTTTAGAAAACATTACCAATTAGTGATTGCACTAATAGGTACTTCCAACACAACTTGAAGAAAGATCTTTACCTTTTTATAGTTATTACAAGATCTCTGAGAACTACAACTATTAAAGAGAAATGCTGGCACCAGAAGCTCTTGTCTATTACCTTTGCCTTGCCCATTAATAGTTTTATTTTTGTCTGCCTTTTCTTTCCAATTACATTTTGAGATATTGAAGGAAATCAAAATGCTAAGCCTTCTCAAATATACTCCACAGTGCCAGGCATTTATTAAGTTTGAATTGAGTCCAAAGTTGCAAATTTATTGAAATATTTGAGATAACCTATTTAAACTTAAAAATATGTAAGCAAAAGGAAGTGTTTTTCCCTTTGGAGGGAAAGTAAAGACTTTTAAAGCATTTAATCATTATGTTGAGTTGTATTACTTTATTTCTTCTTCATAAATGTTGTCTAAGAGTTTAAACCTTTCTTTTCTAAATTTTCATCGTTCAATTGGACAGTAAGGTTACATTTACTTAAAAACTATAATTACCAATTATTCTGGCAACCAGAAGTATTGCTGTCTTGTGCTATGAGACAACCCATATATAGGCAAATGCTTTGGAGTTCTCAGGTCATCTACCTATTACTAAAATGGCTCCATTTCAACCTCGGGCTTCATAATTTGTTTTGAAATTGGTATATTAGATTAGAAAATGTTCCAAGTTATTGTAAAAAATGTTTCTGACTTTTAGGCAGACATATGGCATGATTTCTGAAAAGCACATTGAAAAGAAAATGAGGAGACATGGTGCATAGACCTGAGTTATGTCAAGAAAATATTAAAAAACAAAAGCAAACAAACAGAAAACTACTTTGACAGAGAACTATCTTGTTTGAAGTCATTGCAAACCATTAAAAAGTTGTGGCAAATCTTTTCTTGGTCATGAATGAAATCAGCTCATGGCATTTGTATCAGAAAAGAAAAGAGTTTAGAAGGATTTGAGAGCCAAGACCAGGCAAGACTGTATGTTGGCAAGTTCTGTCATTTATAGCTTGCTCCCTCTCAAGCATAAGCATAGCAGCATGTCTTTAAAACTTCAATGGAGAATTCACTCATGCTTTATCATGCAAGTACCATTAAGTGAAGACAAAGTCTTATGACTTTTGCTGGTGCAAGATGCACAACCTTTTGAAAAATCCAAAGATAGTTTATGCACTTTCTTTCTTTGTTTCTTTCTTTCTTTGTTTCTTTGTTTCTTTCTTTCTTTCTTTCTTTCTTTCTTTCTTTCTTTCTTTCTTTCTTTATTTCTTTCTTCACAATAGGAGCAAACTATAAGTTCTGATCGAAAGGGTAAATGTTTTGCTGCATATAAAAATTGTGGGGAAAGAGTAAAGAAAATGCAGATTAATTATCTAGGATTCTATTATCACGTCCCACTCAAGTTACCACTGTGGTGGTGGTTATGTGCCATGGAGTTGGCTCTGACTCATAGAGACCCTATACAGGGTTTCTGCGGCTTTAAATCTTTATGGGAGAAGAAAGCCTCATCTTCCTGGTACTTTCAAACTGCTGACCTTAAGGTTCGCAGCTTGATTCATAACCACTACGCTAGATACTAGATAACTGCTACAGTGCTGTGGGTAAATTCGCTGCTCAGTTTAAATCTGAAGGCTGGTGGTTCAAGCTCACCAGCTACTCCTCAGAAACCCTATACAGTGATGCTATGAGTCAGAACTGACTTGACAGCACTTACCAACAACAACAATAGATAACCGCTGGTTTAGAAAACTGAAAGACATATAAGCTAGCTCAAAAACCATCTCAGATTGTTAGAGGGGATAGTATCATAAGGATTTGTCTTTATTGAAGCATCTGCAAACTAGAGTCAAATATGCACAAACACAACCAGTCATATAAGAGTAATATAAGCCTCTTCTTTCTAGAATTCTGGGAGTTGGAGTTCAAGTAGGTTGATTTAAATATTTATTCATTCATGCAACAAATAAGTTTTAAATGTTTGCTATGATAATTCAATGTTATAAAAGCAACATAGATACATGTGCATGGAGATCTTACAAAAGAGTTAGTGTCCAGGAGTGGAGGTCCCTGGGATCATCAAGGGAGAAGAGCAGAGTGCGGGATCCTACCCAGAGAAACAGTGACATCAGAGATGGAGGCAGAGATGATGACGTGGAGAGATGGAGTGGCTGGGAACTCTAGACCCAGAGAGGGAGAGGGGCTGTATGCTGATAGCCAGGGGCAGGATTGTGGGGTGGGTGGTGGGTGGTGATTGTAACCATGGCAATGAAAAGATATATGATAGGATGAATGTAAAGTTAATGCTCTCCCATGAAAACTATCACATAATTCACAATAAAACACTTAAAAAAAAGGGGGTGTGTGGTTAGTGTTACAGTTAACTGCTTCACTAATCCTCCTGGGCAACAGTTTGCAATTCCTAACTTTTCGTCATGTCCTCTTCCTACTCTACCATAGAGCTTCCATTTTTGAATTATCTTTAAAAACAAAAACAAAACAAAACAAAACACCTACTACCATCAAGTTGATTCCAATTTGTAGTGATTCTACATATGTTGTTGTGAAGTGACAGAGTATAAATGCTCCTTAGCAATTCTGAGACTGTAAATCTTTATGGGGACATTAACAGCCCAATGCTTAACCCATAGTGCCCCCAGGGACCCTTATTTTTGGATCCATGATTGTAGTGGTGCACTGTGGAGTAGATTCCAACTCATAGAAACCTTGCATAGGGTTTACAAGGTTGTAAATCTTTATGGGAGCAGAATGCCTCTTCTGTCTCCCATGGAATGGCTGATAGTTTTGAACTGCTGACCTTGAGGTTAACAACCCAACTCATAGCCACTATGCTACCAGAGCTTCTTTATTTTTGGATTACAGTTTGTAGTTTGTACTCTATGTTACTTGAAATTATGTTCCTTACTAAAATAATAAATGTGCTTTAAGAAGTACTAACTAAATCTTATTGTGGATTATTGAAGCTGACTGTTCTTCATTCTAAGAAAAGCATGAAAAATACTATTGATATCTGTTTTTCAATATCACTAGATAAACAGGGGTGTATGTCTATTATAATGAATTCATAGAAGACAAAAGGAAATATTTTTTCTTTTGTCATTTACAATGTATAAATATGAGAACATTTGTGTGCAACTTATATATTCTGGAAGATATTTCAATGTAGATTTTTTTATATGAAAGAGATAAAAATGGTAAAATGTGTTTTAACTTTCAAAACAATGTATATCACTTTGTCTTATTTAAAAACACTATGTAGGCTCTCTGGTAGCGTAGTGGTTACGAACCGGGCTGCGAACCTCAAGGTCAGCAGTTCAAATCTACCAGTTGCTTCTCAGTAGAAAGATGAGCCATTCTGCTCCAGTAAAGATTTACAGCCTCGGAAACCCTGTGCAGGGTCACTATGAGTCGGAAACGACTCCACGGCACATAACAACAACAGCAACAACATGCAGATTTTATTTTTTATTTATAGATTCTATTTTTTCTTTTTAAGGAGCCCTTGTGTAGTAGTGTACTGGGTTACGAGGTGGGCTGGTGACTGTAAGGTCAGGAGTTGGAGTATATCAGCTGCTCCATAAGAGAAAGATGAGGTTTTCTGCTTCTGTAAAATTTTGCAGCCTTGGAAACCCTATACAGGATATACTAGAGTAGCTATGAGTCAGAATGGACTCCACGGCACATAACCACAACCACAACTTTTTCTTTTTAAATCATTAAACAAACTGCACCAGCATATTTTATTTTATATTGATGTGGTGCTCCTAAAATAGATTTGTCAAAACAGTACTTTTCTGAGGAGCCCTGGTGCCTCTATAGGATAAGCACTGAACTGTTAACCACAAGGTCAGCAGTTGAAACCCTCCAGTCCAACCACTGGAGAAAGATGATGCTTTCTTCACTTGCAAAAATTTACAGTTTCAGAAGCCCTATGGTGTTGTTGTTGTTAAGTATCGCTGAGTCAGTGCAGACTCATATAGACCCTGTATAGGGTTTTCAAGGATTGGCTGGTGAGCTTGAACCACCAACCTTGCAGTTCAAACCAACCTTGCCATCCAGAACATAAACCTGTAGTGGCACACAGCTATTTGTATATGTATCTCCTCCTTACTTAACTCCCCCATGTCACCCACATATGATTGATAGTATCTAGCATTGTAAATATAATGCTTAGAAATATGGCAAGGGACAAGTAGAGTAGGTAACTAATAATTCCTTATTATCAATGAAACATTGCTGAAGAGTTTATATTGAGTATGTTTCCAGATTTCCATTTGGATATCTAGGAAAAGGAAATTTTGAGGCTATTATCTATACTGAATTTTTCCAAAGCCAAGAAGTAATATACAAATATAGCTGAGTTTCTTTAATAAGTGATGTGCTAAATCAAAGTGGTAATCCAATTCTGAAGAAGTTTGCAATAGCACTCATAGCAAAATGGTGCCAAAAAGTTAAGTATATAGGCAGATTTCTCACTAGCTTTGAGGAGTACATATATATTATTATAAGAATGATTTAAGTAAAAAATAACCTCAAAACACCACTAACTGCTTAAATAATATATTTTTATTTATTTGAATAGAAAAAAAAATAGATTTTAGTGATAAAGTTCACAAAAAGTAGTACTTTCACACACTGAATTCAATGCAATTTTCAGAGACAAAATTTAACTAAATAGGTAAGGAGGGATGTTTTACCTTCTACTTTTATTCTTAGTTTATTGACGTGAACTTCATTAGGACCTGATGTTTTTACTAAAAACTATGTCACGCGCTCTGTAGGGATTTACACAGAAATGTCATAAGAAGCCTGCAATGACCTGAGGAGACAGGGATAAGCCAAAGCCTGCTAGTACCATTGATCTGACACTTTCCCAAAGGCTGGGAACCAGCCCCTCCTCAACATCACTCCTATTGGTGTTGACTTACCCCAGATATCCCTTGGAGATCTTTAGCCCCTTTTATGCTTTCTCTACACTTTAATGTTTGTGACCTATAAATCTAAAACTCCAACACCGTACTCACTCATAAGGATAAAACCCATATGTGTTTATTATTGTCACAAACATCCAAATTAAAGATGTCTCAAACCAAATATTAATTTCTCTGAATATTTTTCTTACACTGACTCTTTTAGTTAACTATGTTTCTACCTATCATTATCCATATTATAAGCCTTGCTTTAATTTCTGATTCTTCCCTCTTCCTCAAATCCCCTATTCTATTAGTTGTAAATGTCTATTTTATTTTATGGAGTACTGGTGTAGTACTGACTGCTAACCACAAGGTGAATGATTCAAACGCACCAACTGCTTCTTGAAAATCCTATACAGGGTCACTGAGCAAGAAATGATTCAATGACACTCAACACAAACTTTTAAGTTTACTTTCCAGAATTTCTCTATTAGTCTTTCCACCTATTAAGAAAAATATTCCTTTAATTCATGTAATTATTCTGGGATATAAAAATTGTTTAACAGGTCTTCCAGTCTCTCCCCTCAAATTTATCATCTTTACTATAGGCAGAATATTTTCCCAATATCCAAATGGATTAAGTTATGTAGGATTTGCTTAAGACAAATGCATGAGTACATACCTGCTTATAAAGTGCAATCAAAAGTCCTCATAATTGCTCAACTAATTTTTCTGACTTTATATCCACATGATCCCTCTTATGCATATTAGAAATCACTTACCATTTTTCAAATGTTTCCAAATATGTCATGTACTTTGTTGTTGTTGTTGTTAGGTGCCGTCAATTAGGTACTTACTCATAGCAATCCTATGTACAACAGAACAAAACACTGCCTGGTCGTGGGATGACCCCACTATTGTTGCCACACTTGAGCCCATTGATGTTTCCACTTTACCAACCCAACTCGCTGGGGGTCTTCCTCTTTTTCTCTGATCCTCCACCATACCAAACATGATATCCTTCTCCAGCGACTTCTCCTCCTGACAATATGTCCAAAGCATGAGAGACGAAGTTTGGCCATCCTGGCCTCCAAGGAACACTCTGGCTGCACTTCTTCCAACACAGATCTGGTTGTGCTTTTGGCAGCCCATGGCACTTTCAGTATTATTCTCCAACACCAAAACTCAAAAGCATCAATTCTTCTACAGTCTTCCTTATTCACTGTCCAGCTTTCACATACTTATGAGGTTATTTACAATACCATGGCTGGGGTCAGGTGCACCTTAGTCCTCAAGCTGACATCTTTGCTTTTCAACACTTTAAAAAGATCTTACACAACAGATTTGCCTAATGCAATTTGTCTTTGGATTTTTGGACTGCAGCTTCCATGAGTGTTGATAATTGATCCAAGAAGAATGAAGTCCTTGACAACTTCAATCTTTTCTCCATTGAAAGAATGTTGTTTATTGGTTCAGTGGCATGGATTTTTTTTCTCTACATTGAGATGCAATCCATACCAAAGGCTGTGCTCTTTGATCTTCTCCACTAAATGTTTTAAGCCCTCTTCACTTTCAGCAAGCAAGGTTATATCATCTGCCTATTACAGGTTGTTAAAGAATCTTCCTCTAATCTTGATGCCATATTTTTCTTCATTTAACTCAGCTTCTTATATTATTTGCTCAGCATACAGGTTGAATAAATATGGTGAAAGAATACAACCCTATCACGCACCTTTCTTAATTTTAAATCATTCAATGTTCCCATATTTGAACAACTGCCTCTTAGTCCATGTGCAGATGCCTCACGAACACAATTAAGTGTTCAGGAATACTCATCCTTACAATGTTGTCCATAGTTTGTCATGAGCCACACAACAAAAGGCCTTTGAGTAGTCAACAAAGCACAGGTAAACATGTTTCTGGTATTCCCTGCTTTCAGCCAAGATCCATCAGACATCAGCATTGATATCCCTCATTACAAGTTCTCTTCTGAATCTGACTTGCACCTCTGGAAGTTCCCTGTCAATGTATGCTTGCAGCCATTTCTGTATTAGCTTTAGTAAAACTTTGCTCACATAGGATATCAAGGATATCGTGTGATGAGTTCCGTATTCCGTTGGGTCACCTGTCTTTGGAATGGGCACAAATATGGATCCCTTCTAATCAGTCAGCCAGATAGCTGTCTTCTAAATTTCTTGGCATAGATGAGTGAGTGCCTCTTGCGCTGCCTCACTTTTTTGAAAGATTTCAATTTTTATTCCATCTAATCCTGGTGCCTTGTTCTTTGCCAACTCCTTCAATGCACTTTAGACTTCTTTCTTCAATATCATTGGCTCTTGATAATATGCTACCTCTTGAAATGGTTGAACATCACCCATTTCCTTTGGTACAGTGACTCTGTGTATTTCTTCCATCTTCCTTTGATGCTTTCTGTATCATTCAATAATTTGCACAGAGAATCCTTCTATAGTGAAATTTGAGGCCTGATTTTTTTCTTCAGTTACCACCACCTTCATACTCTTTCCACTTCTTAAAATGATCTTCCAATTCCACTAGCTCTTGCTAGTGGTATGGTGCTGTAGGATAAGCACTAGACTCTTAATCCTAAACATGCCATATCCTCTCTTTGGAAACCTTATATTGGGTCACTGTTAGTTGGAATAGACTAGAGGGAACTTAACAACTACCACCTCTACGTGGTGATACTACACTTACGTTTTTAAAATACAAATAAATCATTCCTTTATTCTTTGTAATCTTTCTTGATCAGTCCATTATCTCTGATGCCAAAGCATTTTGCTTAATCTTATTAATATTGGAATCAGCTACATACTTACCTCAATTTCACTTACCTTTGTGTTGTTAGAGCTTAGTAGGCAATCAGTAAAGTTTTACTAAATGAAATTATTAAACTTATAACAGTGTGATGTTCTGGATCAGCACAGGTCTATGAACCACAAGGTTCAAACCCATCATCTGCTCCTCAGAAACCCTAACAGTGTTGCTGTGAGTAGAAACCAACTTGATGGCACTTAATAACAACCACAGTTTTCATAGAATGGTCTCATTTCTAGAAATATGTAAGTGAATGATGAAGTTTGTGTTTAAGGCTAAGAGATAATATAGGGGAAAACATGTCTTTACCAAAGACAAGGGTTTTTTCTCTATGTTCCTATTTATTTCAAGTGAGGTTCACACTTTAGATTTGTCTCAGTTAATTTTAATTAACATTTAAATAATGATTATAATTTACTGCAATTCTAATATCTATAAAAATAAATACTACCAATGCATATCTTCTATACTTCTAAAGACATTTGTTAAGGTCCCTGAAAGAGATTTTTTTTCTGCAGGAAAATGTGTTTCTATGCATTTGTTAAAATGGCTCTTGTCCAAAATGTCTTACACTTATACTCACATTTTTTTGCAGATGATTAAAGGAAAAAAAAAAGTCCAACTAAACTACCCTATCAACATACAACAATGATGTGTATGAAATAATGCCTCCTACTCATACATACTGCTCATTTTTTAATCACTCAATTATCAGAAGAGCAAGGATTCATATTTCCCTTTCTTACATGGAATCAGAACTGTCATTTGGGAGTACTGGACATTTTGATGAAATGGTGGGGTCAAGGCTTTCACCATGCTTAAAAGACTGACACCATTCCCTTCAGCAAGTTTCCACCACAATGTAAAATCTCTCAACAGTTTGACAATTGACATTCTCTACCACAGAAGAAGCCATTACCATCTGTCATGTTATGGCTCTGAGGATAATAAGAATGCCTCGGACATGTGGGTTGGAAAGAAATTACTTCATTCCAAGTAAAATAAATCTAAATAATACAAATTCAGTGGGAGTGTTGCTAATTTTTTCTGGAGACTCTCAAGGCGTTTTGGAAGAAAATGAATCATTTTAAGTAATCACTTTTGTTTCCCTTTCTCCTAACTCTGCCAATTTAAAAATATCATAAAGGCAGGACCTGTGTTTTAAACTCTGTCTGTGCTTCCAGAAGGTTGTCTGCAGGGCTTTGCCTGAAGGGAGGTCACCAGGAGTCAATGCAAATCAGGCCAGTTGCCTCACCTGTGGAAGATTACCTCCAGGCCCCTTGAGGCACAGCAGCTTTTAGAACAGCAACTGTATAGGAAAAGAAACAATACTATTGTGTTGAAACAAAACAAAATAAGGTTTTTATTATGTTGTTTAAAAGGAGGGCAAGATTTTTCTTTAAGTCTTTAACCTGCTGCTCCTCCCCAACAGTACTGGCCACTGAATCCATCACAAGTAGGTGAAATAGGTTGAGCTAAAGGGAGGATAAAGTCTTAACATTGGAGTTTTGCCTTCTGTCAGACCTTTTAATGTAATCTTAACATCCATTCTGTTTAATAACTTGTTATCCAATAGACATAAATAAAGCATAAATATGTGTCTGACTGCAATGAATTAGTTTCCTAACAGATGAATGAAACTTTGCCAAGATTCTGCACTGATCTGGTCAATGTAGATAATGTGATGCATTAGAGCAGAGGTTGGCAGTTCATTCTTCTATGAATAGATATAGATTTAGTATTTACGAGAGCCCTTGAATAGGATGAAACAAAGCAGCAAGTAGCAGACA
This sequence comes from Chrysochloris asiatica, assembly GCF_000296735.1. NCBI lineage: Eukaryota > Metazoa > Chordata > Mammalia > Afrosoricida > Chrysochloridae > Chrysochloris > Chrysochloris asiatica. Next base: position 536,368 of record NW_006408965.1, read on the forward strand.
ATCCTTCCTGGGTTTGATTTTTGTTAGCACTTTCATGTCATGTCAGTGAATCTTTTGTTAGTTACTAAGAAAATGTGTGTTCCAATTTCAAAAAGGAGCATGCAGTTCTTTGCAAGTGGATTTTTGCCTAGAATATTGTTAGTCTTATAACATGACTTACTTGAAAATACTTGAAAGCTGTATGTTTAAACTGTCCATTAATTTATTTTTTATGTATTTATATTTTAGGAAGGATTTATATTTTATTTCTTGTGTGACTTTTTTTGATTCTGACTCTTTGCTGTCCATATACTACAGAGTAGAACTGCCCCATGGGATTTTATTATTGTAATATTAGCAGGGGAATCCTGATGTGGCACTATGGGTTAATGCACTGGACTGCAAGGTCATTTCAACCTCAAGGTCAGTGGTTCAAGCTTATCAGCTGCTCCTCAGAAACCCTGTACAGGGTCACTATGAATGTTCTCTTTCCTTTTACAAATGATGGTTTACTTATCAATGTGTCATTAAGTAGAGTTTGCTCTAGGATGCAGACAAGGATTTACTCATTTTTAAAATAAGAAACAGAAAATAAATGTTTTTCTCACCTTGTTTTACACATAGTTCTATTTGGAGGTGAAGCCCTGAACTTGAGAGGAAAGGTCTGAAGAAAAAGTCAAAAGATTGTGTTATTAAGTATCATCAAGTCAGTTTTGACCCATAGCAACTCTGTTTAGGTTTCTGAAGAGCGGCTGGTGAACTTGAACCTCTGATCTTGCAGTTAAAATAGCTTTACAGTCTGGTGCATTAACCCATAGCACGACACCAGGACTCCTATGTATAGCATTGGAAAGAATGGGAATTCAAGAACACTTAATTGTGCTCATAACAAAACTGTATATAGACCAAGAGCAATCCATTGAACAGAACAAGGGGACTACAAATGGTTTAAAATCAGGAAAACTATGTGACAGGGTTGTATCTCTTCACCATACTTATTCAATCTGTTTGCTGAACAAATAATCTGAGATTACTGTTTTATATGAAGAAGATGACATCCGGATTGCAGGAAGACTCATCAAAAGCCTGAAATGTGCAAATGACATAGCGTTGCTTGCTGGAAGTGAAGAGGACTTGAAATACTTAATGATGAAGAACAAAGACTAAGGCCTTCAGTATGGATTGCACCTCAACATAACGAGTACAAAAATCCTTACAACTGAACTAAAAAATAACATTATGATAAATGAAGAAAAGATTGAAGTTGTGAAAGACTTCATTGTGCTTGTATCTACAATCAAAAGTCATGGACTCTGCATTCAAGAAATCAAATTAATTATTGTATCAACAAAGCTTTGAAGTGTTACAAAGCAAAGATATCATTTTGAGGACTAAGGTGTACCTGAACTCATACCGTGGTAGATCCAGTCACCTCATATGCATGTGAAAAATGTACTTGCATAAGGATGAATAAAAAATCTCTGGTAGTGTAGTGGTTACAAATCAGGCTGCTAAGCTCAGGGTCAGCAGTTCGAAATTACCAGCTGTTTCATGGGAGAAAAATGAGGCTTTTTGTTCCTGTAAAGGTTTACAGCCTAGGATACCCTGTACAGGGTCACTATGAGTGGGAAGCGACTCCAAGCCTAGGATACCCTGTACAGGGTCACTATGAGTGGGAAACGACTCCACAGCACATAACCACCATCACCAAGGATGAATAAGGAAATGAACATGAATAAGGAACACTGTAGAAGAATCAATGAATTTGGTGTTGAAGAATATTGGAAATAATATGGACTGCCAGAAGTACAAACAAATCTGTCTTAGGGAAAGTAAGAGCTGAATGCTCTTTGGAATCAAAGATGGTGAGATTTTGTCTTAAGAAGGTTGGACATGTTATTAGGAAGGATCAGACCTTAGAGAAGCACATCGTGTTTGATGCCTTAGGCTGAGTTCTCCAGAGAAACAAAATTAGTGAAGCTTATGTATGTATATATAAAGAGAGATTTATATCAAGGAAATGGCTCACAACCCTGGGTTAGATAGCAGGCCTGGAGGCTTCGGACTCACTTAGTTGCAGAGCTGGTGCATCAAAATCAGCAGGTCAGATGGTAGGCGGGCAGGCAGTCAAGGAGGCAGGTATGGCAGGTAAGAACTCAGGATACTGACAACTCACAGGATCAGCAGGTAATAGAGCAGGCCACTGACTCAAGTCTAAATAACCAGAGGTCAGAGGACAAGCCAGATGCATGAACCAAACTCAGCAGGCAACAAACAAGTTTTGCTTCAGTGTCCAATACATTGAAGTAGACTACACTTCTAAGGAAACTTCCTTTCAACATTGGTTGCTCATAGTAGACATCAACATAGAGCTAATTGCATTACATTAGATCTCATCATGGGCAATTACTTTGTCTTAACTGCTTCACCACTGAAAATCCTACTTAGCTGTCACAAAACTTATACTATCACACTTGACAAAGTGAAGGTTCAAGGAAAAAGAAGAAGACACTCAATGAGATGGATGGATACAATGGCAACAACCTAAACATTTTGAGGATGATACAGGAGCAGGCAGTGCTTTGTTTGTTGTACATAGGGTCACTATGAGTGATTTGACAGCACCTAACAACAAAAACAACAACAACAACAAACTTTCCCTGAAGAATTCTTCAATTTTCCATTTACACTACGTCAAATAGCAGTTTTGGAATCCTCAAGTGACTCAAATTGTGTTGCTTTTAAATAATCTTTGACTTTTGGAAACAATAAGAAGTCTGAATGGGCAAGTCCAGGTCTGTAGAGTATACTGGGAAATATTTCCCCCAAAATTCTTGTAGGGTAGCTCTTGCTACCCTTGAAGAATGAACAGGTGCACTGTTGTGATGGGAAAAAACAAAAACAAAAACAAAAACCTTCTTCAGTGAAACATTCCTCGTCTTTTCGTCACTAATTCAGTATTCCATTTACTTATGACTTATTCCTAACAAGCTCTTATGAGTGCCCTGTGTCCTTGGGGGGGGGAAATCTATTATAGTTAACCCTTTCAATCCCCAAAGCAGTTATCATAGAATTCTGAGCTGATCTCTTTGCCTTAAATTTAACTTTCCCAGAAGATCCTACTGGGAACCACTGTTGTAATTGGAATCTTATTGTGAAGGCACGCTAATGAGAGTAAACAAGTGTATTACTGAGAGAACTTTCCTGCATCCACTGATCAGAGAGACATGTTTAAGGATGTTTGGCTTAGAATGAATCTTTGCTTGCATGAAGTGTAACCCTAGAAATAATATTTTTTGACTAATATTTTGGTTATTAGATTTTGGATATACGGTTTCCAAAAACTTTCACTCAATTGGCAACTTCTCATTTTTCTATTTTTGGGTAAAGTCTTATTACTAAAACTGGGGCCCTGGAGGTGCAGTGGTAAAAGTGCTTTGTTGTTAAAGAAAAAAAAGGTGTGTTTTCAAACCTACCAGATGCTCCACAGAAGAAAGATGTGACTGTCTGCTTCCACAAATATTTAGAGACTTGGAAACCCTATGGGGCAGTTCTACTCTATCCTGTAAAGGTGCTATTAGTCTGAATAGACTCAACAGCAGTGTGTTGGGTTTGGATTTTATCATTAATCTTGATATTAAGGTCAATATAAAAGTATGAAGTATAAGAACTGTAATAAATTTGTCAAATGTGGAATTTTCCATATAGCAGGCTTTGTGGGACTGAATGATACTAAAAGATGTTCAGTGATGGTTGGTAGGCTAAGCAAAGTAGTCTGGTCACAAGCCCAAGAATACCTAGGCATAGTCCCAAGAGAAATTTGTAATCAAATGTAGCTTCCAGAGAGAGTTTCAAATCTTACATGATTTTCATAATGAATGTTTTGGATTACCACAGTATGTTTTCTTATGCTCATTTTCATCTAGATGGAGGGAGGATTTTAAGAATCCATTTGCTTTGCACTTTTTATTTCAGTTCCTTAATGTACTCAGAATTTCCTTGCCAGAAGTATCCATATAAAAATCAGAACCCATCTTGAAATGCAAGTAAAGACTGCATCCCTGAATTAAAAAAAAAAAAAAAAAAAATGAGTACTGAACATATTGTAATCCTCAGAGCTGTCCCTAGACAGACAATATTGCAGAAGTTTTTGCCCATGTGTCTTTGTTTTGCAAATGAATATGCAACATTACATTAGAGCAGCAAAAAAATTAATCTTGGAATCCAAAATCCTAACAAATGTTGAGTTGAAAAACAAGTTAGTTAACCTTACAAAAAGAGAAAAGAAACATCTAGTAATTTTATTAATGCCTCAAATTTTACTGTGATTTTTCCATTGATGGTCAAGGGAAAGGGGAAGGAAAAAGAAACTGCATATAGTATTAAGTGCTGTTTTAAATGAGTATCTATTGTTGTTCCTGTAAATGCCATATAATATAGCTAAATTATTCAAATATTACTCTTATAAAAGGCACCAGGCACATAGCCAATATAATTTCAAAACAAAGCACAGAGGCATGAAAATATAAATTGTACCATTTACAGAAACTGTGGTTTATAACTATTCTCATGGCTGGAATTGCTAGAATTCTGGTGGAAAAATTGGTGGGATCATTTTTTCATTCTTATACAAATGTATCTGAGAATACCTTTATGCTAAGCAAGGTCAGCAGAAACTACCAGCTGTTCCGTGGGAGAAAGATGAGGCTTTCTGCTCCTGTGAAGATTTACAGCCTCAGAAATCCTGTACTGGGTCCCTATGAGTCGGAACCGACTCCACGGCACATAACAACAATAACAACAAAGCATGGTATTATGGATAATCTGTGGAAAGAATATTGTATGTCTTTTGATGAATCATTTTTTTTTTTTTCTAAGTTACGTTTTAAATAACTTCTAGTCTCCTTCTGTTGTTGTTAGTTGCTGTTAAATCAGTTCTGACTCATATGACCCTAAGCACAATGAAATGAAACATTGCATGATTCTGAACCCTCTTCACAATTATTGCCATGTTTGAGCCCATTGCTGCTGCCACTGTGCCAATAAATTTCATTGGGGTTCTTTTTGTTGTTGTTGACCCTCTACTTTGCCAAGCATGATATCTTTTCCCAGGGACTGGTCCATCCTGAAGACATGTGCAAATTATGAGAAATTAAGTCTTGCCATCCTCCCTCCTATGGAACATTCTGGCTGTACTTCTTCCAAAAGAGATTGATTTCTTTTTTTGGAAGTCCATGGTATTTTCAATATTCTATGCTGAGAGCATAATTCAAATGTACCAATATTTCTAAGGTCTTTCTTATTCATTATTCAGCTTTTGCAAGCACATCAAGCAAATGAAAATTTGATGACTTGAAGCAGGCACACCTTAATCTTCAAACTGACATCTTTGCTGTTTCACACTTAAAGCATCTTTGGTAACAGATTTGCCTAATGCAGTAAATTATTTGGTTTCTTGACTGCTGCTTCCGTGAGTACTGATTGTGGATACAAGTAAAATGAAGTCTTTGGCAATTTTAACCTTTTCTCTTTTTATCATTATGCTATTTTTTGGTCCAACTGTGAGAAAGGGGCACTATTTGATCTCCATCAATAAGTACTTCAAGTCATTTTCACTTTCAGCAAACAAGGTAATAGTATATGCATATTGTGGATTCTGAGTGAGTCTTCCTCTAAACCTGATGCCAAGTTCTTGTATATATAATCAATTTGCTAAGATTATTTGCTCAATATGCAGACTGAATGATGAGTGAACATAACCCTGACACACACCTTTCTTGATTTTAAACCATTCTGTGTTCCTCATTCTGTTTGAACAACTATTTCTTGGTCTATGTACAGGTTCTTCATGAACACTATGTAGTGTTCTGAAATTTCCATTATTTCCACTGTTACTCAGTTTGTTAAGATTCACATAATCAGATGCTTTTGTAGAGTCAATAAAATACAAGTAAATATATTTCTGGTATTATTTAATTTCAGCCAAGGTCTATCGGGTGTCAGCAATGATATCCCTTGAGCCAAGTCCTCTCCTGAATCCAGTTTGAATTTATGGCTGCTCTCTTTTAGAATTAATATACTGAATATACTGCTGCACCCATTTTAGAATTAATCATCGGGAAAATTTTACTTGATTGTGATATTAATGATATTATTTGATTATTTCCACACTCTGTTGGGTCACCTTTCATTGGAATGCTAACAAATATGGAACTTTTTTATTTGGTTGACCAGGCAGCTCTCTTCCAAATTTCTTGATGTAGATGAGTGAGTCAGTTTCTTTACATATTTCCATTTGCATTTTGTCAATTCGTGGAGTCTTGATTTTCATCAATGCCTTCAGTTTAGCTAGGACTTCTTTCATCAAAATCATTCTTGATCATATGCTACCTCTTGAAATGGTTAAATATACACTAACTCTTTTTAGACCAATGACTCTGTGTATTTCTTTCATCTTCCTTAGATACTTCCTACATTATACAATATTTTGCTCATAGAATTCTTCAATATTTAAATTTGAGACTTTAATTTTTCTCTGATTCTTTCAGCTTGAGATGTGCTGAGTATGTTCTTCCCTTTTTATTTTTATTTATTTTGTGTTTGGCTGTTTGTTTTTAAGTTTTTATTGTGAATTGAGTTATAGTTTACATGGAAGTACACCTGTTTTCCACTCATCATTTCATTGCAATGATTACAATCTCCTCTGTGCATCATCATTCAACATTATTTGCTTCTATTCCATTTTTGTTGTTGTTGTTGCTTCCATTTTTTAAGGGGGGTGGAGATGTACACAAAAATACTCAAGAATATATCATTATTTAAACAATCAAAGGGCACATTTTGTAAGCCTGCCTTCTGGACAGCAGCACATAACCTTTCTCTTTTAATGAGTTCAGATTTCTCAGTTGATCTCACTCACCCTGTACTCATCTCTGCCTCTATCTCTAGTGTCACTGCTTCATTGGATAGGTTCCCACATTCTGCTCATTCTCTTTTTCTTGGTGGTTCCAGGGTCCTCTGTTCCTGGACTGTAAGATTAATGACTCCCAGATTTTTGTTACAAATCTTCTACCTTTACAGTTGTGACAGTTGCAAGTAGTCCTGATAACAATTAATCACTATTGAACCATAAGAATCTTATCCTCATCTCTTTCAAGAAACACGTCTAGACAAGATGAAATTATTCAGGAGGGATTCTACCTTCTCCCACACAATCTGAAGCTAAACACTCTGTTTAAAACTTGTAAGCCAGTCACTTTGTGCCTTTATAG
>NW_006408965.1:545007-546126 GCF_000296735.1 Chrysochloris asiatica
AAACTGCAAAAACACACATAGGTACTAAACAATACAATCAGCCAACTGGACTTAATAGATGTATAGAGACCATTCAACCTAACAACAGCACAATACACATTCGTTTCCAGTGTGCATGGAACATTCTCCAGAAGAGACCATGTGCTAGGCCACAACAAAAGCCTCCATAAATTTACAAATTTCAAAATATTACAAAGCATCTTCTATACTGCAATGCTATCAGATGAGAAATCAACAATAGGAAGATCAAGGAAATAAAGTCAAATACATGGAAACTGAATAACACCCCGCTGAAAAGTGATTGAGTAAAAGAAGAAATTAAAAATAAACTCACAAAGTTCCTAGAAATAAATGATAATGAAAACACAACATGCCAAAATCTTTGGGATACAACAATAGTGATGCTGAGCAGACAATTTGTTGTAATAAATGCACACATCCAAAAATGAATAAAGAACCAAAATTAACACAGTAACACAGCATCTCCAACAGACCAACACAGGGAACCTACAGCCACCAAAAGAAAAGAAATAATAAGGATTAGAGCTTAAATAAATGAGATAGAAAACAGAAAAACTATAGAAAGAAATACTAGGACAAGAAGCTGGTTCTTTGAAAGATTAATGAAATTGACAAACCACTGGAAAACTTAACAAAAGAAAAGAGGGAGAAGACACAAATAACACGCATTAAAAACCGCATGAATGATGCCACAATGGAACCAATAGAATCAAAAGAATAATACCAGAATACTATGAAGAGTTGTACTCCAACAAATTTGAAAATTTTTAGAAAAACACAACCTACCTAAATTTACACAGTGTGAAGTAGAAAACCTGAACAGATCCATAACAAAAGAAGAAATAGATCAGGCCATCAAAAATCTCCACCTCCAAAAAAGTGCAGGTCCAGATGGCTTCACAGGTGTGTTCTACCAAACATTCAGGGAAGAGCTGTCACCAATTCTACTCAAATTATTCCAGAATATAGAAGAAGATGGTAAACTTCCTAATATGTTTATGAAGCAAGCATAACCCTCATGCCAAAACCAGAAAAAAATTTCACTAAGAAAAAAAATTATGGACCAATATTCCTCATGAACTTAGATGCAAAAATACT
>NW_006408965.1:547379-548374 GCF_000296735.1 Chrysochloris asiatica
TTTTTGTCCTTTCAAGTGGAAATTTCCCACCTCAGAAGATTCTGGATGGCGCTCGGGATTCTATCTATGGTCTTATGCAATGCAAAGGCTCCACAGGAAACCTCCTTCACTAGACAAGTTCTAGCCTTATTTTAGGCATGCCAATCAATTATAGGCTGAAGACAGACTTACAAACTTTCTATGGTGATGCTTCTGGTTATTCCTTTTTCTCCCCTTGAAGTGTTTATTTTAAAATGGTAAGAAAGGGAAATTAAGATTCAAAAGATAGCACGGCATCTTAACATTATTTCCCCTTTCTTACCCATTCTAACCATGCCTAGATCTCTATATCCCAGTGTCCTGTTGTTCCAAGGTTGTGTATGCATCATTATATACCTCGCTTCCACTTAGTGCATGCAAACCTGCCTAATTGTTCTCCTATACACCTTGTTCATTCATTCCCCTCCCCCTTCATGTATCCTCCCGTCCCCATGAGTACTCAAGCTATCCTGTGTCTATTCCCTACTCTGTACTCCACCTTCCATTCACTCCTCTCAACCCATTCCATACATCCTGGTAACCAGCAAATAATTTTCTTTTTTTCCCCCCTTTTTAGTGTGGGTTCTATTGTTAATCTTTTATAATAATGGTCCTATGTAGTATTTCTCCTTTTATAACTGACTAATTTCACTCAGCATAATGTCCTCAAGGTTCATCCATGTTATGCAGTGGCTAGCAGCTTTCTTGTTATTCTTCAAGTTATCGTAATATTCCATTGTGTGTTTGTACCAAAGACTGTTTTTCCATTCTTCCATTGATGGACACTTAGGCTGTCTCCCTCTCTTTGCTATTGTAAATAGTGTCTCTATGAACACTGGTTTGCATTTATCTACTCATGTTATGGATCATATTTTTTGTGGGTAAATACCAAGTAGAGGAATTGCTGGGTCATAAGGTATTTCTCATAGCATAGTGGTTACAAATTGGGTTGCTAACTTTAAGGTCAGCAGTTCAAA
>NW_006408965.1:562062-562643 GCF_000296735.1 Chrysochloris asiatica
GGTACTAATTTCAAGTAGGAACATTCTTGTACATCTCCCCTCACTTCGCATAAGCTGGATACTTCACTCTTCACTATAATCCTCTGTGACTATGTTCCTGTCTGTGGGCTCAAGAGTCCCCACATCTCACTATGCTACTGGCCAACCAGGTGGCAATCAAAGTTGACAGGAGTCTGTTGAATGTGGTCAGACTTAGCTCAGAGCTTCATTGCTGTCCCCCCACCCTCACCCCCACTTCCTCTTATCAGTAAATCAACTTGGTCACCTGCAAGATTACATAGCTGCTTGTGTATTCCCTTTGAGTTTCAGTCTTGGAAGGGGATTTTCCCTGAGGGGACTTGATTGCTTGCCTTGATGGCTCCCCAATGAACAAGTCGATTGTTCTGCTAGTAGTCAATCAGACTGACATTATTAGTTTTTATTTTTCCTGCCAGTCTTTCATTCAAGAAGTATCTTCTGTTCCTTCAGCTGATCTAGGCTAGTCTGATAGTCTTTTCAATTGGAAATTTCTCTCACCTCAGATGATTCTGGATGGGGTTGAGGATTCCACCTATTATCTTATGAAATGCAAAGGCTCCACA
>NW_006408965.1:562878-564769 GCF_000296735.1 Chrysochloris asiatica
CTGCCAGCACGATCTATTGAAAAGACTATATCCTCCCTATGCAATATAATTAGGCCTTTTGTAAAAATTTAATTGGCTATAAGTTGATGGATTAATTTCTGAATTCTCAATTCTGTTCCATTGTTCTATGTATCTTTCACTGTACCAGTATCAAGCTGTTTTGACAAAAGCATCCATGTAGCAAATTTTGAAATCAGGGAGTGAGGTACTTCCAACTTTATTCTTCTTCTTGGGTAATGCTTTGCTTATCCTGGGGCTCTTTTCTTTCCATATAAAGTTTGTAATTGTTTTTTTCATCACTTAGAAAAATGTAGCTGGAATTTGGCTTGGGATTGCACTGTAGCACTTCTAATGTCAACGTCAGTGGTTCAAACCTATCAGCTGATCCACCAGAAAAAAAAAATGGAGACTTTCTGCTCCAGTAAAGATTTAGAGCCTCAGAAGCCTTATGCAGAGTTGCTATTAGTTGGATTTGACTCTATGGCAATGGGTTTAATTTTGTTTGATACTTTTTAACACAGCACATATATCTTAGAATTGCATAGATAAGTTCAAGAATTTTAAATGTCAGTAAAATGTATGTATTTATTTCTCTGTTACTGTATTTCATGTGAATCTGCTAAGCATATTTTTTAAAATTCAAATTTTTAAGATATTAAATGGTTTTCAGATATTTTCATTTTAATCAAATGCTGACCATTTTGAGACTAAACACAAAGTCAATGGATGAGTATGAATAATATTTTTTAACTTCTATTGTTGTTGTTGACAGGTGCCATTGAGTCGGTACTGACTCATAGCAACCCTATGCACAACAGAATGAAACACTGCCTGATCCTGCACCAACCACACAATTGTTGCCATGTTTGAGCCCATTAATGCTGCCATTTTTCCAGTCCATCTTGCTGGTTGTCTTACTCTTTTTCTCTGACCCTCCACCTTACCAAACATGATATTCTTCTCCGGCGACTGGTCCCTCCTGACAAGATGTCCAAAGTATGAGACAAAGTTTGGCCATCCTTGCCTCCAAGGGATACTCTGACTGCACTTTTTCCAACACAGATAGGTTGGTTCTTTTGGAAGCCCATAACACTTTCAAATATTCTCCTCCAACAACATAACTCAAAAGCATCAATTCTTCTATGATCTTCCTTATTCACTGTCCAGCTTTCACATGCATATGAGTTTATTGAAAATACCATGGCTTGGATCAGGAGCACCTTAGTCCTCAAGGTGACATCTATGCTCTTCAACACATTAAAAAGGTCTTGTGCAGCAGATTTGCCTAATGAAATACGTTGTTTGATTTTTTGACTACTGTTTCCATGAGTGTTGATAGTTGATCCAAGAAGAATGAAGTCCTTGACAACTTCAATCTTGTCTCCACTGATAAGAATGTTTATTAGTCTAAGGTGAGGAGTTTTGTTTTCTTTACATTGAGATGAAATCCATAACAAAGGCTGTGGTCTTTGATCCTCATCAGTAAGTATTTTAAATCCTCTTCACTTTCAGCAAGCAAGGTTGTATCATTTGCATATCACATGTTGTTAATGAGTCTTCCTCCAATCCTGATGTCAAGTTTTCCTTCATATAACCTAGCTTCTTGGATTATTTGCTCAGCATAAAGGTTGAATATGTGTGGTGAAAGAATACAACCATGTCACACACCTTTCTTAATTTTATACCATTCATGGGTCCCATGTTCTGTTTGAACAACTGCCTCTTGGTCCATGTACAGATTCCTCATAAGCACAATTCAGTGTTCAAGAATACTCATATTTCACAATGTTTTCCATAGTTGTCATGATCCACACAATCAAAAGTCTTAGCATAGTCAATATAGCACAGGTAAGCATCTTTCTGATATTCTCTACTTTCAGCCAAGATCCAT
>NW_006408965.1:565574-568010 GCF_000296735.1 Chrysochloris asiatica
TTTCAAGAAGTAACATATAATCAAGAGCCAATGATACTGAAAGAGGATGTCCAATGTACATTGAAGGAATTGGCAAAGAACAAGGCACCAGGAACTGATGGAATAAAAATTGAAATCTTTCAAGAAAGTGAGGCGGCACTGGAGGCACTTACTCATCTATGCCAAGAAATTTGAAAGACAACTATTTGGCAACTGATTGGAAGAAATCTGTAACTTCTATTAATGCACATATATTTCAATGTTTAAAAAATGCCAATCAAAACCTATAACCTTTCTGAGATTTATTGAGGTATATTTGTTCATTTATTTCATATACACTGTGCTTATAACTCAAATGGAAATCTAATTAGGGACAATAACCCAGGAAAACTATGTGTTTAAGGTACGACATATCATTCTAACTTTATGCCTTTCCCATGGTTTACTGTTTTTACATTGTTTTATGATATATATTTTACATTTTTGATAACTCTGTTCTGGTTTTGAACGATGTCTATTTCCAAGTTTCTTTGTATGCTTGGGAAATCTTTTTAACTAAAATATATTTATTTTCAAAAAACATTTTTTTCCATAATTTTCATAAGCATATATGATGCCTAGTAATGTTTTATATATATGTAAATTTTACTTAAAACAATTTTATTAAAATAATTATCTAATTTTCAGAGTTTAAACTTAAATATTGGAGCATTTGCTCTTTATGTGAATGCCATTTGAAAACAACTATCTATAGTTCTAGTATAATTGTATGTTTTATTCTTCTGTTTATCTTTATTTCTTATTGTATATTCTAGACATCTGTAGTACATTGCTTTTAGAAATATTACTGAGGAAAGTATGTCTATGTATAAATATATGTATGTTATTGTTATAAAGTGCCATAGAGTTGGTTCCAACCTATATCGATCCGGTATAGGGTTTCCGAGGAGCAGCTGGTGAGCTTGAACTATCGATCTTGTAATTAAAGTTTAGAATATGTGTTCTAAATATAAATCTAAAAAAGTTACAATATAACTATTTGAGAAGATGCAATGCATGACAGAAAAATTTGTGTTCTGGGATGAGGAACTGGGAAGTAAGAGACCTAAATACTAAATTTTTATAATGGAATTAAATAAATATTACTTAAAACATGAAATTGAAACTCTGGAAATAGCAAAATAAATCACGTTATTTAGAGACATAATAGATTTTGACAAAATGATCAGTTAATTAACAGTAAAAGCATGTAATTTAGAGACATAGTGGTATATACACCAAACATAATCAGGTAAAAGGTAAAAAGAGGGCTTCCCCCCTCACCGCCCCCTTAAGGAGCTTTGGTAGCCTAGTGGTTACGAATCGGTCTGCGAATCGCAAGGTCAGCAGTTTGAAACTAGCAGCTGTTCCGCGGGAGAATAATGAGGCTTTCTGCTCCCGTAAAGATTTACAGCCTTGGTAACCCTGTACAGGGTCGCTATGAGTTGGAACCGACTCCACGGCAAACAACAACAAAAACAAAGGGAATATAGAGCAGAAGCATTGGGATTTGTTGCTTTTTATAATAAAGTTCATACAACTAATCTGTTAAACTCTTGGGAACTATTGGTTTTATTAAAATTAAAACAAAAATCCCCAAATAAAAGAAATCAAACAAAAATGCTAACTACCCTATTACATAAATTAGAAGATATCATTAAGGCTTGTGCTTAAAGAAAAGAAAGGAAATGAGACATACACATAGTTTTAACTCAGCTGAAAAACTAAACATGGTACTTACCTACTTAGTAAAGGTTGACATAATTTCCAAAAATTTTCAATGTGGAATGCACATTATATCCTTAATTTTTTCCTAATATGTATAACAAAATAAATATATATTCTTGTAATATAGAATCTTGAAAATTTGTTGGAACAAAGAAAAGTACAGCTATTTCACTGAAATATTTAAATAATGTCAATAGACTAATTAAGTTTTCAAATCTAATACATGTAATATAAATGGCAGGAATAAGATATTGAGTACCAATACCTATACTAGGAACATTTGAAATGGAAAAATCATTGTCAGACTTAATAGAGTATGACTTAAAATCATATATTAATAGCCTTAACTAATTTATATAATTTGTTGTCTTGTGTTCATTGATAATTGGAACATAGAATGTACAAAGTATGAATACAGGAAAATTGGAAGTTGTAAAAAATAGAATGGAATAAATAAAGATTGATGTCTAAGGCATTGTTGTTGTTGTCAGGTCAGAACCGACTTATAGCGAACCGATGCACAACAGAATGAAAAAATGTCCGATCCTGGGCCAACCTCACTACTGCAGCAAAACTCGACTCCATCAATGATGCCACCTGGATAATCCATCTCGTTGGGGGTCTTCCTCTCTTTCTCTGACCCTCCATCTTACCCAGCATGACATCCTTCTCCAGCAACTGTTCCCTCTT
>NW_006408965.1:569655-574266 GCF_000296735.1 Chrysochloris asiatica
TCAGAGTCCCCTCTGACATCCATTTTGACCTTTTCCTTCTTTCTTGTCTTCTTAATGACTTTTTGCTCTCTTCATGTATGATGTTCTTGATGTCACCTAAGGCATTAGTAAGCTGAAATTGACTGATATTGATAATTTTGTATCTGGCAATCTATGGTTTATTATGTTAGGAACAACAAATTCAAGAAAATTGACTCCACATTAATTGTCAAAATGAATATCAACAGGATTGTAATAAAACATGGTTTGGTTTCTGTAAAAAAAATTAAAAGACAGGAAAGAAAAAAAAAAAAAAAACAGATCAAAATGGAAGTCAGAAGAGATTCTGAAACTTGCTCCTGAACATAGTATAACTATTCACTAGAGTGAATAGAAGAATTTATTAACTAAAAGAGAAAAACAGACGATTTTGAAGGATGTTTCAAGAAGACAGTAAAATGAAATGTGCAAAGACCTGGCATTAGAAAACTGAAAGGGAAGAATATTCTTGATATTTCTCAAGCTGAAATAATTGAAGTAAAGAAACTAAGCTCCAAATTGCAATATCAAAGAATTCTATGAGCAAAATGCTGAACAATAAATAGATGATAGAAATTTGCTATAAGAAATACAGCATGACTGTATCAGAAATAATTGGTTGACATTCAACCATTTCATGAAGTATTGTAGGACCAAGAACCAATGGTATTGAAGGAGAAAGTTCAAGCCTCACTGAAGCTATTAGTGAAAAACAAGACTAGTGAAAGTGACAACAATACCAACAGTGATTGTTCAACAAAGGAATACAATGCTGGAAGTGCTCATTTTTCTACGCCACATATTCTGGAAAACAGCTACCTGGCCAACTGACTGGCAGATATCTATAGTGCCCATTCCAAAGAAAGGTGATACAAACAAAATGCAGAAATTTTTGAGCAATACTATTGATATTACATGCAAGTAAATTTTGCTGAAGATTATTTAAAAAAATATATATCATTGCTTATGTCAGATGGATATTGGCTGAAAATAGAGAACTATTTATCTGTGTTTTATTAACTATGAAAAAAAAACAACATTCAAGTGTGTGAATCATAACAGATTGTGGGTAACATTGTGAAGAATAGGGACTTAAGAGAATCTCATTGTTTTCGTGAAGAATCTGTACATAAAACAAGAGGCAATTTTTCAAACAAAACCAGCAGATACTTAATAGTTTAAAATCAGGAAAGGTGAGTGTCCGGGCTGTATCCTTTCACCTCATTTATACAATTTGTATGCTGAGTAAATAATCTGTTAAGAACTGGGCTATATGAAGAAGAAAGCAGCATTGGAATTGTAGGAAGACTCATTAACAACATACAACTTTGCAGAAAGTGAAGAGAACTTGAAACACTACTGATGAAGATCAAAGACCACTAGTATGGATTACAACTTAACATAAAGAGAACACAAATCCTCACAACTAGATAAAAGGTAACATTATAAATGGATAAAATATTGAAGTTTTCAAGGATTTTATTCCATTTGGATACACAATCAATGCCTGTGGACTCAGCAGACAGGAAAACAAAAACAAACTATTAATAGGAAAAATCTGTTGAAATAGATATCTTCAAAGCATTGCAAAGCAAAGACACTTGGAGAATGAGGGTTCACTTCACCCAAGTCATGGTAATTTTAATCACCTTGTATGCATGAGAAAGCTGGGCAAACTGAAGTAAAATTTATGCCTTTCAATATGGTGTTGGCGAAGAACAGTAAATATACCATGAACTGCCAGAAGAACAAAAAAAAATATGTGTTGGAAGAAGCACAAAGAAAATCTTCTTCAGAAGCAAGGATGGGGAGACATTTTGTCATGTACTTTGGACATGTAATCAGAAGGGCCCAGTCCCTAGAGATGGACATTATACTTAACATGGTTTGGTTACTTCAGTTTGAGTAATGGTTGATAGTTCCAAGGAGTGTGAAACTCCATAGAGTCATTGTCCACTTTTCAGAACTATTGTTTGGCTGAAAGTTTAGCTAGGGGGTAAAGTTTGTTACAGGTTGAAGAATGTTTAATGCCCAGGGTCTCAGGAGTTCCACAAGTAAACCTGATCTATTTTTTGTTATTTGAGTTTTGTTCCACAACTTTTTCACACTCTAATGAGGAACTTCGATTCTGATAGATTTCATAGATTTTGTCAGTGGTAGTAGGGAGCATTTAGGTCTTTTTAGCCTCAGAGTAATGGAAGCTGAGTACATGAATGTTTTCTTTTAGAAAGATTAGAAAGAGGCTGGTCTCTATGAGATGGAGGTGAAAGATATGCCCAATTTTTTCAAAATGTTATACCACTCCATAATCCCTGATATTAATCACTACCCTTTTCTTCCCTTGTGTCCCAAAACTCTGCAGTACGCTACAACATCTGACAAAAATCACAAGTGTCAAGGAAATGACTCATGAAATTGTGAAAGCTAACAAGCCCCCAATCCATAATTCATAGGTCAATCAGAAATATTCTTCTGACTCACAACGTCTCAGGAGCTGAGGACCACACATTGGCAGGTCAGATGACAGGCTATTGGAAACAAGGAGAAAAGTTCAGGAGTTGGAAAATATGACCTTGAGGATAAAAACAATGCTAGAGAACCTATGACAGAATTTTGCAAGACCAGTGACTCTTCACCGCAAATAACTTACTAAACAACATAAAAGACCCTACACATGGAATTCACCAGATGCAATACACAATAATCAAATTGACTATATCTATGGGAAGACACAGTAGAAAAGCTTCCTATTGTCAGTCAAAACAGCACCAGTGGCAGATTATGAAACGGACCATCAATTGCTCATATACAAGTTCAGGCTATGAGAGCCAAACTATGACCTTAAATGTATCCCACCTGGAATTAGAGACCAGCTGAAAACAGATTTGATGCAATAGATACTAATGACTGAAGATAAGAAGAGTTGTGGGATGACATCAAGAATATTAGACAAGAAGAAAACAAAAGGTCATTAAAAAGATAAGAAAGAAGAAAAAGACCAATATGGATGTCAGAAAGACTCTGAAACTTGCTCTCCACCATACATATGTTAAAGCAAATGGAAGAAATCAGGAGGTAAAAGAACTGAAGAGAACATTTCAAAGGTCAGCTAGAGAAGAAAAAGTCAAATATTATCATAAAATATTCAAAGTCTTGGAGCTAGAAAAAGGAAAAGGAAAGAACATGCTCAGCTACTCTCAAATAGAAAGAATTGAAGAAAAATTCAAAGCCCAACTTGAAATTTTGAAGGATTCTATACACAAAATATTGAATGCCAAAAACATCAAAAAAAGATGGAAGGAATGCACAGTCAATGTACCAAAAGAAATGGTTGCTGTTCAATCATTTCAAGAAGCAACATGTGATCAAGAACTGATGGTACTTAAAGAAGGATTTAAATACTGAGGGTATTGGAGGAAAATAAAATTCTAAGACTAGAAGTAATACAAATGGAAATCTTACAACAAAATGATACCGCACTGGAACACTCATCTATGCTAAGAAATTTTTGATGACAGATATCTCCCCAACTGTTTTAATGAGGTCCATATTTGTGCCCATTCCTAAGAGAAGTTACCCAACAGAATGTACAAATCATCAGACGATATCATTAATATCATATGCAAGTAAAATTTTGTTAAAGATAATTTTTAAATGGCTGCAACAATACATTGACAGGGAACTGCCAAAGGTTCACACCAGATTCAGATGAGGATGTGGAATGAGGGATTTTATTAACGATGTCAGATAGATCTTGGCTGAAAGCAGAGAATGCCAGGAAGATGTTTTCCCATACTTTATTGATTATGCAAAGACTTTATGTGGATCACGACAAGTTATGGATAACATTGTGAAGAATGGGTATTCCAGAACACTAAATTGTGCTCATGAAGAACCTGTACATAAACCAAGAGGCAGTTATTCAAAAAGTACAAGAGGACATTGAGCGGTTTAAAATCAGAAGAGGTTTGCATCAGGGCTGTATTCTTTCATTCTACTTATTCAGTTTGTATGCTGCAGAAATAATCTTAGAAGTTGTATTATTTGGAGAAGAACATGGCATCTGCACTGGAGGAAGAATTGTTAAAAACCTGTGATAAGCATATGATAAAGTCTTCCTTGCTGAAAGCTAAGAGATTGTAAAATACTACTGATGAAGATCAAAGACCACAGTATTCAGTATGGGTTGCACCTCAACATAAAAACAGCAAAAATCCACACCACTGGGCCAATAAATAACATCAAGATCAATGAAGAAAAGATTAAATTGCCAAAGGCTTCATTTTATGTTCATTAGAGGATTCATGGAAGCATCAGTAAGAAATCAAACTATATATTGCATTAGGCAAAGTGAATCACAAGATTTATTAAAAATATTCAAGAGCAAAGATGTCAGTTTCAGAACTAAGGTGTGTCTCACCCAAGTCATGATATTTTCACTAGTCTCATATGCATGTGAACATTGGATAATGAATAAGGAAGACTATGGACAAATTGATGAATTTGAGTTATAGTGTTAGAGGAGAATATTATTAGTACCATGGACTGTCAGAAGGATAAACAAATTTGTGCTGGAATAAGTAATTCTAGAAT
>NW_006408965.1:574426-579021 GCF_000296735.1 Chrysochloris asiatica
GGAAGACTTTCAATGAGATGGACTGGCTCAGTGGCAGTAGCAATGGTCTTAAGCATAGCAACAATTGTGAGACTGGCATAGGATTGGACAGTGGTTTTGTTCTGTTGTCCAGGAATTTGCTATGAGTCAGTACCAACTTGAAGGCATCTAACAACAACAACTCTTGCATTCTCTCTAATGTCCAAAACCATCTGACTTCAAAATCATATATTACCACAAAGTTTCATATAAGTCACTTGAATATAAGTTATCTATTTGACATTCTCCCTATTATATTATCTTTATATATTCACCTCAATATAAGATAACCAAAATTTTACATCTGGATCAATATGCAGCATAAGTTAAATGGAGAAAATATTGAAATTGCCAGGGATACTGTTTTACTTTGTTTTACTACGTTGATAGTAAAACACCCATGGAGGCAGCAGTTAAGAAAGGTCAGGACTGGGCATATTTATATTGGGGAAATCTGCTGCAAAATAATCTTTAACGTGTTAAAAAGCAAAGATGTTACTTTGAAGACTAACCCTTGGCATTTTGAATTGTCTCATATGCATATGAAAATTTGACAATTAAAAATGAAGACATATTTGTCTTGTAGAAAGTATAGCCAGAATGTGCCACAGAAGCACAAAATCGAGTAGTGTTTCGTTCTGTTGTACATAGGATCACTTCTAGTCAGAAATACATTGAAGCCACTTAACAACATCAACAATATTCACATAGTGGTTACTTCAGTTCAACATACTGAATATAACTCCATTTGCTCATCAATATTTTTGTTGCTGCTGTTAAGTGTTGTTTTTTTCTTCTTCTGTATTTCTGTTAAGTTTGACACCATATTCTCAGATACTTAACACTTAAATGTTATATCTTGATGAGGCCCTTAAACTTAAAACTTTAATAATTTGTAAAACTTAAATTATTTACAGTTGCTTGTCTTTCAGTAGGACACACTATATTCAAATCTATTTTTTTCTATCCAAGCTATCCTAGGTATCTAGGAAAGACATGTGGTTCCCAAGCCTTTAGTGACATGCAGTGATCTACTAAAGTAAGGACTCTTAGTCTAGCATTAAGAACCATGCCATATACTCCCAACTGTATCTCTCAAATAACTTCCAGTGGACTTTTTCTAGTGACTTCTTATCTCTCACACTCAGAGTAATCTTTAATAACATTAATTAAATTTTTAGATTTCTAAGAGAAAATATCATCTCCTTGATTAAAACATCTACAGTTAGCTACAAAGAACTTTCATCTTTTGAATTCATGCCATATATTTTCATTGGTCCACATGAAATGTATATGCAGCTTTGCACTGTCAATATTTGTATATTGGTAGATACCTGTTTGAATCAATAATAGAGCATATATTTGGCACTCAATGAGGTTAATTTTGTTCTACTGGAAGATAAATATTCCCTGTAGTCATTATAGTAAGTAAGTACTCAGTGTAGTGAAACAAACTGTTTTTATATGGTTTTTCTAGCCATAGTTTTGTAGCTCCCACAGAATGATTGACAGGGTTATAATCTTGTAAGGAATTGGTAATTTACTGTACAATAAATTGTACAAAAAAACCACACTGCTATGGAGTCAGTTGCAAATCATAGTGACCCTATAAAGGGTAAATCTTTACAGCACTGTAAATCCTTACAGCAGCAGAAAGCATTATCTTTTTCCTGCTGAGTGGCTGGTGTGCTTGAACTACCAACTTTGTTGTTAATAGTCCAGTGCTTATCTTGCAATGCCACCACTGCTCTTTTAAGATGTAATGCTGTTGTTGTTAACTATTTTTGAGTCAGTTCAAACTCATATCACCCATGCATAGGGTTTCCAAAGAACACCTGGTGGACTTGAACCAACAACTCAGTGGTTAGCAGTCCAATACTTATCTTAGAGCAACATATCAAGACTTCTTACTATGCAATAGTGGCTTGAAAGTCTACTCAATAGATTGGACCCTTTGTAGTATAGCTAGGGGATTGGTCTTTATAAATAATCATAATAATAGCTTTCACTTTACCTGCACTGTGTGCCTTGTGTGTCTGGCTCAATCACAATGAATCTAGATTATGTGAAGAAGAATGTGGCATCAGGATTGGAGGAAGTCTCACTGACAACCTGTGATATGCACATGATGCAACCTTGCTTACTGAAAGTGTAGAGGACTTAAAATACTCATTGATGAAGATCAAAGACCACAGCCTTCATTTTGGGTTGCACCTTAATGTAAAGAAAACAAAATTTCTCACCAATGGACTAATAAATAACATTATGGTGTATGGAGAAAAGATAGAAGTTTTCAAGGACTTCGTTTTGCTTGGATCCACTATCAGCACTCATTGGTACAGGGCTGGGCAGTGTTTCATTCTGTTGTGCATAAGGTCATTATGAGTTGGAACTGACTTGATGGCTCCTAACCACAATAAAAACAACAACCCATTGAATGGTTGGTGCCAGTCTCATGGCTGCCTGGAAGCATCAAGCAAATACTGTCTTCATGTGAAATACAAATAGACAAGCATGCACTCAGTAAATATTTGTCAAATCAACAGTTGGATGAAATTACTATTAGGGATTTATTCAATATGGTGCAAAAATGCATTATTTTTAGTTCTATTTCAAGAACTAAAATATTCTACTGAAATGTGTACAATCATTCTAAATTAACCTCTGAAAATCCCATACCCCAAACACATGAACATAATTCTTTGCCTAGAGATGTTATTTTGGGCAAGAAGTCTAGCTGTTGCAGAGCTCCAAGAGTGCTTTCTGAAGAGCAACCTATGAAGCCCTTGCAAAGTTATTCTAGCAAAATTTCCCACACAATTATATCTGCCAAAGATGGCTTACATGAAGATTAACCTCTGGGTTTAAGGGTAAGTTTACTTCCTCTTTTTATTTAAAATAATTTACTTCCCACTGGATTAGAGAGCCAAATAAGGTCAAAAAATTGAATTCACTAGAGACTGTGTAAAGAAAGGTACATACAGATAACATCTATCCTCTAAAGACTTAAATTTAATCCAATGATAGACAGTCACTTATAAAATAAAATGGGCATTTGGGAGAGAATTAAAGGGCAAGAATAATTTCCCAAACATGGAGGGTAAATAGTGGTGACTTTATGTCACACGTTTATCCTATTTAACATTTCATTGGTAATTATATCAAATAGTTCTTGTTTAAAAATTATTTTCTATCCAGCAGGTAGTCAGTGCTGAGGTAAAGATGATCTCTTCATCATTAGCTTATTAGTGCTCAATCACTTTGAAGATTTTTATCATGTTATATGTAGTGTGAAAATAATTTCTCTCAAGGAAACTGATTCTGCAGACACAGTTTAGATAAGTGAAACTGTTGGGGTTTCTGTACCAGGCCACTTAGCTGTGCCTCAGGACCCTTGGAACTAAATCTCTAATTCCTGAACCTTGTTTGGAATGTGTTGAGAGCCTTTGCTGCTAAAGTGCAGAGTCACTTCAAAAGCCCATCAGGAATAGAATTTTAGGGAGAGATGCTAAATGAGGTTTAAGTATAAAATCCTTCTCTTTAATCTTTTATGGAATGATGGATAAGTAATCTCATTTATTACACAACAGGATTTTGCAGTTTTAATCACCTCTCTTCTTTATAAAATTTTGTCATCTCTTAGATTTTCTGATACTTTCCTTCTTATGTTTTCAACCTTACAGACTGAAGACCCTTAGTGTTCTTTTTTGTTCACACATGCATGGAATCTTCTTAGGCTATTCCTTTCCTTTGAGCTATTTCACATACTCTCATGATGTTGACTCTTATGATATCTAAATGTGTACCTTTACCTTTGATTCATTGCCTAAACTCTTATGTATATTCCCATACATATTTTTACTTGAATCCTCCACTCAACATGTCCAAAATCCACTCAAACTCAACACAGACACTCAATGTACAAAGTGTTTTTCTGTTAGGGCACCCTTTCATGTAAACTATATTTCTAACTTCAGGAAAAAGGCCACAAACAAAAGAATCATCTTTGTGTCTTATGCCTCTACCTTCTCTAAATAAATTATTTCTTCCAGTTATATCCTTGAATGTCTCTTTAAATCCTGTTCTATTCTGTCTCCTTTGCTGGTATTTACTTTCGCTCCTTCCAAAATTAATTATATTAATTTCCTAAATGATTTCCCTGGCTTTACTCTTTTATCTTTCCAACTTCCCTCACAATCTTAAGAGTGTCTTGCTTAATATGCCATTTATTTAAGTTATTTCAAAATTGCATTATATTCTATTTATAGCTGCATTTCATGGCTTATCTGATCCTATGTCAAAGAGCTTTCAACCCAGTCATTTTTTTTTTCATAATAATAATCTTTTACTCTGCTAAGTAGTGTTTAAATTATTACATCTGCATTATTATATATTTTATTTATTACACAACCTGTTGAAGTAGGCATTAATTTCCCGAACTGAAGAAAAAAATTAAAGCCTCTACTTTCATTATTGAAAGATTCACTGGGGAAATTATTGAATGATGCAGAAAGCATCAAGAGAAGATGGAAGGAATACACAGAGTCATTGTACCAAAAGGAAATGGTTAATATTCA
>NW_006408965.1:580689-587175 GCF_000296735.1 Chrysochloris asiatica
AAGATCATCAGTTTAACATTGAACAAATCATACACTTTGTTTCATCTCAATCCCCTCCTTGGAACAACAGTTATTCCACTTCTTCTTGTGTCTCCTATTTCCATTCCACCCACCTTCCCATCTCGTTTCACCTTTGTCCTTAATTACTCAAACTATCCTGTGTCTATTCCCTACCCTGTGCTCTACCTTCTCCTCCCTCCTCTCACCCCACACCCCACATCCCAGTAATCAGGAAAGAATCCCCCCCCACACACACTTTTGTTTTTGTTGTTGTTATATGCTGTGGAGTCTGTTCTGACTCTTTAGCAACCCTGTACAGGGTTACTGAGGCTGCAAATCTTTACGAAAGCAGAAAGCCTCATCTTTCTCCCATGGAATAGATGGCAGTTTTGAACTGCTGACCTTGCGGTTCACAGCCTGATTCATAACCACTATGCTACCAGAGCTCCTTCCTCCCCACCCCACCCCCAATTAGTATGGGTTAATTTACTTAGTCTTTTCCAGTAGTGATCCTATGCAGTATTTCTCCTTTTGTAACTGACTATTCACTCAACACAATGTCCTCAAGGTTCATCCATGTTGTATGATAGCTTACAGCTTACTTATTATTCTTCAAGGTAGCCTAATATTCCATTGTGTGTATGTACCACAGTTTGTTTATACATTCTTCTGTTGAAGGGCACTTAGGCAGTCTCTCCATTTTTTTTGCTATTGTAAATAGTGCTGCTATGAACATCGGTGTGCATATATCTACTTGTGTTATGGCTCATATTTCTTGTGGGTAAATACCAAGTAGAAGAATTGCTGGACCTTAAGGTATTTCTATTTCCAACCTTCTGAGGTAGCATCATATTGTTTTACAGAGAGGTTGGACCATTTTTTGCAATCCCACCAGGAATGCTGGAGCATCCCAGACTCTCCACATCCTTACCAGCATTTATTATCTGCTACTTTTTTGATCTTTGCTATTATTGCTGGTGTGAGATGATACCGAATTGTTGTTTTGATTTGCATCTCTGTAATGGCTGGTGATCATGAACATTTCTTCATATATTTGTTGGCTCCCTGAATCTCCTTCTTGGTAAAGTGTCTGTTCATGTCCTGTGCTGGTTTTTAAATTAGGTTGCTTGTCTTCTTCTTGTAGAGGTGTTGTAGTTTTTTATATATTTTAGAAATGAGTTCCTTGTCTGATGTGTCATTGCAAAAGATTTTTTTTCCTGTTCTGTATGCTCCGTTTTTACTCTTCTGGTGAAGTCTTTTGATGCTCATAAGTTTTTAATTTTTAGTATGTCCCAATCATATATTTGGTCTACTTTGTTTGTGTAGTTTTCAAAATGTTTGGTAGTCTGTATATTCCCTGAAGTAGCACCCTCACATTTGTCCCTGTTTTTTCATTATGGCCTTCATAATTCTGAGATTCACATGTAGGTCTTTAATCCATGCTGACTTGGTTTTTGTATAAGGCATGAGGTAAAGGTCTTGTTTCAATCTTTTGCATATCGCTTTCCAGTTCTGTCAGCACCAACTGTTGAAGAGACTATCCCCTCCCCATGCAATAAACTTAGGCACTTTGTTGAAAATCACTTGGCTGTACGTGTATGGGTTATTTCTGGATTCTTAATTCTTTTCCATTGATCAATTTATCTTTCATTGTACCAGGACCAAACTGTTTTAACCACTGTAGCAGTGTAATAAATTTTGAAGTCGGGGAGTGAGAGATTTCCAACCTTATTCTTCTTAAGCAGTGTTTTGCTTATTCTGGGCATCTTTCCTTTCCATATAAAGTTTGTAATTGTTTTTTCCATCTGTTTGAAGAATGTCATTGGAATCAGGATTGGAATTGCAATATATGCGTAAACTGTTTGGGGAATGATTGACATTTTTACAATGTTAAGTCTTCCTAACCAGCAGCATGGTACATTCTTCCATTTTTGTAGGTCTTTTTTGGTTTCTTGTAGTAGTGATTTGTAGTTTTCTTTGTATCTGTCATTTTTTCCCACTGGTTACATTTATTTTTAGATATTTCATCCTTTGGGCCATTATTTTAAATGGTATTGATTCCCTAATGTCCTTTTCAGTCCTGGTATTGTTACTATAGATGAATCCAACTGATTTTTGTATGTTGGTCTTATACTCTGACACTTTTATGAATCTTCCAATGAGGTCTAATTGCTTTCTTACTGAATCTTTTGAGTTTTCTATGTATAGGATCATATCATCTGCAAATAGAGTTTTACTTACTGTTTGCCACTTTGGATGCCTTCAATTTCTCTGTCTTACCATATAATTCTGGCTATGACTTCCAGCACAACATTGAATAGGAGTGGTGCCAAAGGGCATCCTTGTCTGGTTCCTGTTCTCAGAGGGAAGGCTTTCAGTTTCTTTCCATTGAGAGTATTGTAGGCTGTTTATTTTGCATATATTCTCTTAACTATGTTGATGAATTTCCCACAATTTTTACTTAGTTGTGTATTTTTATCAGGAATGGATGTTGGATTTTGTCAAATGCCTTTTCTACATCAATAGATATGAACATGTGGCTCTTTTCTTTTTTCCTATTTATATGGTGGATTACATTGATTGTTTTCCTAATATTGAACCATCCTTGCATCCCTGATATGAATCCCACTTGATCATGATGCATTATCTTTTTAATGTGCTGCTGGATTCAGTTAGCTAGGATTTTGTTGAGAATTTTTGCATCTATTTTTATGCGGTATATTGGTTTATAATTTCCTTTCTTAGTGACATCCTTCACTGGTTTGGGTATGAGGGTTATGTTTGCTTCATAAAGTGTAGTATGAACTTTTCCATCCTTCTCTATGTTCTAGAATAATTTGAGTAGAATTGGTGACAACTCTTCCATGAATGTTTGGAAGAACTTACCATTGAAGCCACCTGGGCCTTGACTTCTTTTGGTTGGGAATTTTTTGGTAACCGGATCAAGTTCTTCTTTTGTTATGGGTCTGTTCTGGTTTTCTACTTCACTGTGTGTAAGTTTAGGTAGGTCCAGTGTTTCTAAAAATGTATCCATCACTTCTAAGTTTTCAAATTTGTTGGAGTACAATTCTTCATAGTATTCTGTTATTATCCATTTGATTTCCTTTGGTTCCATTGTGACATTGCCCACGTGGTTGCTAATGTGTGTTATTTGTGTCTTCTCCCTCTTATAATTTGTTAGTTTTGCCAATGGTTTGTCAATTTTGTTTATCTTTTCAAAGAACTAGTTTATTGACCTCTTGATTCTTTCAATCATTTTATTCTTTCTATGTTTTCTATCTCATTTAATTCTGCTCTAATCTTCATTATTTCTTTTCTTTTGGTGACAGTAGGTTCCCTCTGTTGGTCTGTTTCTAATTGTTGTAGATGATGTGTTAATGTGTTAACTTTTGTTCTTTCTTCTTTTTGGTTGTGTGCATTTGTTGCAATAAATTGTCCTCTCAGCACCACTTTTGTTGTGTCCCAAAGAGTTTGGTATGTTATGTTTTCATTCTCATTTGATTCTAGGAAATTCTGTGAGTTCACGTTTAGTTTCTTCAACTACCCAATTGCTTTTCAGCAGGGTGTTATTCAGTTTCCAAGTATTTGACTTTTTTCCCCTTGGTCTTCTATTGTTGATTTCTAATTTGATAGTATTGTGGTCTCAAAGATGCTTTGTAATATTTTGATATTTGTAAATTTATTGAGATGTGTTTTGTGGACTAGCACATGGCTTATTCTGGAGATAGTTACATGTGCACTGGAAAAGAATGTGTATTGTGCTGTTGTTGGGTTGAATGCTCTGTACATATCTATGAGTTCCAGTTAGCTGATTGTGTTGTTTAGTTCCTCCATATATTTGTCAAGTTTCTTTCTTGTTGTTCTATCCATTTTCAAAAGTGGTGTATTAAAATCACCCATGATAATTGTAGATTTAGTCTATTTCTTTCTTCAAATGTATTAGTGTTTGCTCTATATAATTTGGAACTATTTCATTGGGAGCATAGATATTTTTTATGGTTATGTCATCTTGGTCAATTGTCCTTTTAATCATGAGATAATGTCCATCTTTATCTACTATTCTGGTGTTTGCTTTAAAGTTTATTTTATCAGAGGTTAGTACTGCCACTCCTGTTCATTTTTATTGTAATTAGCTTAGTATATTTTTTTCCATCCTTTGATCTTTAATCTGCTTTTGTCTCTGTGTGTAAGAAGTTTCTTTTGCAGACAGCATATTGAAGAAACTTATTTTCTTATCCATTCTGCCACACTTCATCTCTTAACTGGTGCATTTATTCTGTTTACATTCAGTGTAATTATCAACAGGTATGGATTAATTGCTGTCATTATGTGTATTTTTTTGTAGTGTTGTTGCTTTCTTTATTCTGTGTGTTTTACTTTGCTGAGTTCATGCTTTTTGTGTTCTTTCTTGTGAGTTTCCTCATAGTTTTAATGTTTCCATGTTCTTCTTGGATTTTCATTTTCTTGGTATATTATGGAAGTGTTAATTTTTTTTGAGGTTACCTTATATTCCATTACTTTCCCCCTCCATTTAGAGCAGTCTATTTTATCCTGTAATCTACCTGACCTTCTCACCATCTGGATCTCTGTTCCTATGTGTTTACCTTCTTTTACATTGAAATTGTTTTGATCATAGACTGATCTCCCTAATTCTCTGAGTTTGTTCTTATAGTTTTGTTCTGTTCTTGATGCTTCCTTCCATCAATTTAGTTCTGGGAGGTGCTGCTGGTTGTTGTCTGTTCCTGTTTGCTCTTAGTCCACAAAACTCCCTTTAGGATATTTTGTAGTGCAGGGTAGGCTTTGGAAAAATCCCTTAGCTTTTGTTTATACTGGAATGTTTTAATTACAGTGTTGTATTTGATTAATAGCTTTGCTGGATAAAGGATTCTTGGTTGACAGTTTTTTCTTTTTTTCTGGTTTTTATATGTCTCCCCATTGCCTTCTTGCTTGCATGATTTCTGCTGAGAGATCCAAACTTAATCTGACTTCCTTGCATTTGAATGAATACTTCTCTTTTCCCTAGCTGGTTTCAGGATTGTCTCCTTATTAATTTTTTTTTTTTTTGGAGAGCTTGATTATAATATATCTTAATGATTTTCTTTTGGGGTCCATCCTTCCATGGTTTTGTTGAGCTTCTTGAAAGTTTATCTTTTCACTTTTCAGGATGTTGGGGAAATTTTCTTCCAGTAGTTCTTCAAATATTTCCTATGTGGACTTGTGTGATTCTTCTTGTTCTAGAATCCCGATAATTCTTAAGTTATTCCACTTCATGTTATCCAACATGAATCTTAGACCTTCTTCAGATTTTTTTAATCCTTTTTTTCTGTTTGCTATTCTATCTTATTGGTATTGAGAGATTTGTCTTCCAGATCACTAATTCTGCCTTCCATCTCGTCTATTCTACTCCTTTGCCATTTTAGTATATTGTCTATTTTTGATATTCTATTATTGATCATTTGTACCTCTTTGTGTAGGTTTTGAATTGTTTCCAATGCTCTATCTATCTTATTTGATTGTTCCTGTATCACTTTCCTGATTTCTTCCTTATTTTTCTCAACTCCATTGTAAAGTGTTTTGAAACATTTTATAATCATTTTTCTAAATTCCTTCTCAGATATTTCCAAGGCCTGCCCTTCTTCCAGAATGGAGTCCAGATCTACCTCTGGGTCATTTGTCTCAGACATTGTATCTTGTTTCTGGACATGTGCTGATGTGGTCATCTGCTTTTGTTTCTTGGGCATGTTTAGTGTTTATCTGTGGCCTTAAGACTTAATTGACTGGTTTTTTTAGTATTTTTTATGCTCTTTGATTGCCTCTAGGTAGATGTGATCAGGATGTTGGCTTCCCTTTTCACTTTTCTTGTTGCTTAACTCAGAATAACTTTCACAGGTGTTGTCTGGTTCCCTGGTGTATGGCAGTTGGTATTGGTTCTTGCCTGGAATTTGGTGTTTCACAGAGTGTAATTGTAGCTTGACTATATGGCAGCAGTTGCTGTCTCTTCTTGGGTAATATATGGAGAGAACATGTCCCTCAAATCTAAAAGGGGGAGCATAAAACAGCAACGGCAAAAAAAAACAACAAAAAACAAACAAACAAACAAAAACCACTAAAACACAACAATGACAACAAAAAACTTAGATTGGATACTGTAGTCTATAATTGCAGAAAGGGGAGAGGAGGAAGACAAGAAAAATAAAAAAAGCTGTAGCCTAATATGAGTATGACTTTAATGTCCTCTTTCAGCTTCTTGCCTTCAATGCTATCTGATAAATTTCATGATGCCACTGTTGGTTGTTATGCTATACCTCAGGGTTTAATTTAATTTTAGGCCTGTTTTGTTTTGAAACTCTCTTTCCCTCTCCACACCTCTAGTGCTGGCCTTTTCCCTATTAAAAACAGTTCAGGGCAGATTCTTGGGCTAAGGGTATCTGTGCTGTGTGTGTGGCAGAAGAACCCACCAGTGGTAGAGGTGAGGGGTATCCACTC
>NW_006408965.1:587275-595248 GCF_000296735.1 Chrysochloris asiatica
GACAAAGTGTATTGTCCACCTTTGCTCCGAGGTCCCCACAGTATTATTCTGTGGTGGTTCTGCTCTCCACTTCATCTTGCTGTTTGGTCTCACCCAAGTTGTCAGAGTTGGGCCGCCAAGCCTGGCAGATTCAAAAGTATGTGATTTCTTATTTCCGCTATAAATTCCACTAGCTATAAGCCTTCAACCATTTAAAATATTCCTACCTATGTCGTTCAGAGTTTTGGAACTCTGCCATGAACCTGGTTTGTCTGGTATTCTGTGGTATTGCTGACGGCAAACTTCACTGTACCTCTACTCTATTTGCCATGAAGCCCCACCTCCAGATATCCTTTTAAGTTATTTTGAGCCAGAACATACAAACTCAAATGCTTACCTGAGTACTACAGGCAACATAAATGAATAAATCAGGCTTTAAGACAATATGGATTTGAGAATCATAAACAATTGAAAATGTGTCTATGTGAAGGCATTTCACATTTGATCTGTGATCACACAATATTTGTGAACACATGTTGTTCATGATAAGTGCCTTTGAATCTGTTTTGACTCATAGCAACCCTTTAAAGGGTTTCCAATGAGTTGCTGGTGAGCTTGAACTGTCAACCTAGTGGTTCAAACCAACTTTGCAGTCCAATGAATTAACCTGCTGCACCAACCAAGACCCCAGGTAAACACATACATACACATAAATACACAAATTTGTTTTATTAAATGTTGAATTTGTTCCCACCATGTAGGGTTTCCAACGAGGGGATGGTGAGTTTGAACTGCTGACCTTGTGGTTAGCAGTCCAGTGCTTATCTTATAGCACCACACCAGGATTCCACATTCACAAATAGAAATTACCAATTTGCTGCCCTTTAAACTATTATTTTCTCTCTCCTTTGAAAGCAAATTTTATTAGGTAGGTAGAATAGATAGACAAATCAAGATATCTATATTTCCATTTTCAGAGTGAATATGAGGTAATTGATTGCATGCATGCATATTTACACCCATAAGACTAGTCTGATGAATGCATGGAGATCACTTTGAAGGAGTTACTGCTTTGATTGAATTATTTCATTTAGGCAGTAATGACACACACGAGTTTTGGTACTTTCTCAAATAAGAAAAACAGATTATGATTTTTTTTTTCTTTTCATTAGATGATTATAATTCACAGCTTAAGAGCATAGCAGTTATTTTTTTCATAAGCGCAGGGAGCCAACGTTCCTCCTAAAGGGCAGAACATGGTGCTCATTGCTTTGTGGACTGTTTGCTGGTATTAATGCTTAGAAAACTGTAAGTAACTCCATTGCTGCTTGACTTTTTGTGCTGGCAGATCTGACTTTATTGTTTTGAATTTTCGGTTTGGAAAATTCAGACATTAAGGTTACTCTGCTGTTTAAAATAGTCCTCTTCGGAGGAAATTATGCTGTAAATGAAAAACCTGTGTGGAGTTCTGGGTTTTCTCTTTACGTTAGGTTTGGCAGGACCAGGAGCCTGTTTTGATGATAAAGCCAACATTTTAAACCTTTATTTTATGTCACAAGAAAAGTAAGCAAATCTAAAATACTCCACATTTGCCTTTTGACACCCCATAACCAGTAGATGAACTTTAATTTCTGGGAGACCTCCCAGTGACTAATGCCTTTACATTTATGACGTGAGAAGAATGAGCCGTATGTTACAGTCGGTCTACTGTCCGTTTCTGATGCAGGTCTGTGCCAGGATTTTGATGTGCACTCACATTCTGGCACCAGGCTTCACACTTCTCACCCAGCACAGAGCCAGCTCACAGAGCCTGTTCAGCACAGCGACTTGAGGCACGCAGCATGAATGTGAAGGCGGCCTCCTAAAATGTGTCAGTCACAGTCTCCCTCTTTCTATCCAGAATCCTTTGTGTAGGACTGGGACCTCTCTGTGGTGCCCGCAATCGGGCTTGGAAGGACTGTATTTGCTAATTCCTCACTCAAGCAATATTTATTGCCATCTCCATGGATTTGAAGCTACAAGAATTTCTGTTTTGGATCAGAATTGACTAAACGGCACTTAACAACAACCTTTCTTATAGTTAAGATGAAACAATCTCACCTCACTTGCCACATCTGTCTTTCAGAGGATTGTACTGAACACTTTTGGGATCTTACTCAGCTCCTGCATTCCTCATAAGAGAAGAGTGTCATTCACTTAGTCATGTCTGATAAGTACTAATTTTGTCAATCAAATGTTTTTGGTTCCCCCTCCTTTGAGAAATATGGTAGGGATTGTGTTTCCTGCCATGTGACTTGCTTTGGCAAGTTAAAAATGAGCAGAAGTGACAAGTGTTACTTTGGTCTGCAAACTTTAAGAGCCAGTGTGAGATTTAGCTTGCTTCTCCTCTCCCTGCTATAATGATTGAAGAAGCACATGTTGACTTGAGGCCTCCATCTGCTGGGTTTCTGAGTGACTGTGATGAAGAGAGCACCCCTGATCACCAGTGCTAAATTTTTATTATAATCAAGAAATATATGTTTGTACAATAACCACTAAAATTCAGGGATTTACTTGTTACAACACCATAATTTAGCCTATTCAGACTGATATGCCACGTTAACTGGAGAGTAAAGCCACTGTCTTGAAATTTAAACAATGCAGAAATAGGCTCATCTCTTTCTTGTCTTACTTTTCATTTTATATATCAACACAAAAAGGTAAGTTTCTGCCATAGCTTTTTCCTTCATCTTACAGCTTTTCTCTATATGGCAGACTAGAAATACTAATGGCTAAGAAAAGTCCTCAAATGGTAGCAGACAAATGGTTCAAAAGTGTAATTTGCAGAACTATAAAATAGACATCAAGATTCACATAGGCTTTAAACCAGTTCTCTCCAGTTTGAACCCCTGCTGAGAATGTGCATGTTCATCCAGGTGATTTCTCCAATTCCCAGGTAAATGGGGAACTTGTTCAAACTGTAGATTTTGATTCAGTGTATTGGGTGTTCAGAAGAAAATTCTCAGCATAGGGTCAAACTAGAATAAACTCTTTTGAAACCCTGATTCCCATCCCTAGTACATACTCTCTATGTAGTCCCCTGTCCTTTCATATATAACTGAATATAGCTTCTGTTAATATGGTACAGAATAAAGGTCCTTAGTCAGTTGACTTGAAAGAAATCAAAAGAGGGATTTTCCTGAGTGAACGTGATCTAATCCGATGAGTTTTTAAAATAAAGTTTATAGGTTTTCAGATGGAAGAAGTCATAAAGTCATTTTTCTGCTGGTCCTGGAATAAAATAGTCATGCTGTAAGCAATCATAGAAAGCCACATGGTAAAGATTTGAGAGTGGCCTCTAGGAGTTGAGAGTAGTCCCTGCTTGACATCTCATCAGAAAACAGGGTCCTCAGTCATAAACTAATTCTGACAGTAACCTAAGAGAAGTTGGGAGTGGATTTTCCTAGATGAACAATGAGGATACAGCCAACAAGCACCATGAAGTCAGCCTTTGGGGACTGTGAGTAGAAATCCAGTTAAAATGTGCTTGACTCCTAACCTCTGCAAAGTGTGAGATAATTAACCTGCAGTGTTTTAAACAACAAATAGGTGGTAATTTGTTATGCACCAATTGTTTTTAGGTGCCATTGAGGAAGAACAGATTTATATTGACATTATGCACAACAGAACAAAATCCTGCTCAGTCTTGCACCAACTTCACAATTGTTGGTACATTTCAGTGCATTGCTACTGCCACTGTGCCATACCATCTTGCTGGGGGCCATCCTCTTTTTCTCTGACCCTCCACTTTACCTAACATGATATCCTTCTCCAGGGATTGATCCCTCCTAATATTAATATGTCCAAAGTATGAAAGATGGGTCTGGTCATCCTGGCTTCCAAGAAGTATTCTGGCTGTACTTCTTCCAACACAGATTAGTTTGTTCTTTTGGTAGTCCATATTCTTTCAATATTCTCTTCCAACACCATGATTTGAATTAATCAATTCTTCTACTGTCTTCCTTATACACTGTCTTACTTTCACATACATACGAGGTTATTTAAAATACCATTGCCGATTCAGGTGCACCATAGTTCTCAAAATGACATCTTTGCTCTTCAACACTTTTAAATGGTCTTGTGAAGCAGATTTTCCTAACGCAATAGGTCATTTAATGTCTAGACACTGGGACTTTGTCTGCTTTTCCACCAGGGTTCCACTACTCCAAGAAGGCAGAGAATCCTGGACAAGCCCCAAATTTGGGAGAAACATTGCCAATACTGAAAAACACTCAAGAAATCTAATCTGTATTCATTTTGGTAAGAGGAAGGTTTTCTTTAATCGATTTTGCAAAATCAGGTACCCAACTCAGTAGATAATGGCAGGTTCATCACATGGCTAACCCGCAAACAGTTTTATTCCCCTGTCTCAAAAAAATCCCTCCTCCAGTTCCCCTTTTACTAAGCACTATTGAGCTTTACAGTATACCCTAAAATCCCACTACTCCCACCCTCAGAATTCCACAATCTAAGCTGAATGGCACCCATGGTCTTAATGATTGTATTTTTCTTTTTAAATTGTGAATTATGTTATAGTTTACATGGGAGAACATTAGATTTACATTCATCCTATCATATGTCATTTTGTTGTCATGATTACAATCTCCTCCATGCATCATCAAATAACCAAAGTATATACCCTGCAAGTCTGTTCCTTGGTCGTCAGCACACAGTGTCTTTCCCTCTCTGGGTCTAGAGCCCCATCCATTCCATCTCTCCACGTCATCGTCTCTGCCTCCATCTCTGGCATCATTGCTTCTCTGGGTAGGGTCCTACACTCCACTCTTCTCTCTTGATGGTTCCAGACACCTTCGCTCCTGGACTGCAAAGTCAATTACTCCCCTTCTTTTGCTACAAAAACATCTACTTTTACATTTTCAACCCTCACAGTCAATCCTCATAGCAATTATTCACTATTGTACCACAAGAGTCCTATCCCCATTTCCTTTAATCAGCCCCACCCAGACAGAATGGATACTACTCAGTGGAGATTTCTACATTCCTCCATGCCCTCTGGACCTAGGATCCCTCTTGAAAGCTTGTAATACAGCCACTTCTTGCCTTTGTAGTCCTTCCATTATGGGTATCCAATGTCCAAATTGCCCATCCCTGTCTACCTGTGTACCGAGTGGGTGGGAATGATCCTCACTGTAAAGATTTGATCCCTCTTTTGAGTTACTGCATCCATAGGTGTAGGTCAACTTCACCAAATTGTATCAGATTACTTTTTTTTTTTTCCTCTTCGTTATTCTTCTAGTTGAGTTCTGATCATCCAGCCATTGAAGCCAGGTCTTGTGGGTATTATCTTAAAGTGTGGATGTTCTTATGCATATGTTCTCTTTTCTTATCAGCTGGATGCTTCATTCTCCACTCTAGTCTTCTGTGGCTATATCACTGACTATGGGCCGAGGAGTCCCAGGTCTTGCCACACTGCTGGCCAACCAGGTCTCCACCTGGGTTCACAGGAGGAGGACATAGCTCATGGCTTCATTGCTGTTTTTCCCTTACTTCCCCTTATCAGTGGCTTATTTTGGTTTCCCCAAAATAGTTTTTTAAAATTTGGGTCTGAATTGACTCGACGGCACTTAACAACAAAAACAAAATTAACTGTCCAAGTTCTAAAAAAAGTGAGAGATACACAAAGAAGTCATTTTACTGAAAATAAAAGTCAGTTTCATTATTGAGAGTGCACTTGAAAAAAAAAAAAATAAGCATATGGCAAAAAATTGACTTCCTACTATTCTGCCCAAAGTTAGGCAGACTTATCAACCTAGTCAGTGATAATCTAGAAAGACACAGATTTTGCCTACAATACAGGTTTTTGTTTATTTGTTTTTAATTGTTAAGCTTTGTATGGAATCTTGTATGGAGCAACAACTTTGTTGCCAAGTCTTACAGAGTTGGTTCTGACTCATAGTGACCTTGGACTTCTGGTGTGGTGCTCTAATGATCAGCACTGGACTGTGAACTATAAAATTGGCAGTTCAAACCCACCAGCTGCTCCTTGGAAACAGTATACATACATACAGGGTCACTATGATTTGGAACTGACTTGATGGCACTCAAAAACAACAACACCAAATATATATACAAAGGGTTTTCAAGGAGTGGCTGGAGAGCTTGCAGTTCAAACCAACTTTACAGTCCAGTGCATTGACCCACACACAGTGCCACACCAGGACTCCATGTATACACAAGTACTGTAGAATAAGTACTGGACAGCTAACCTCAAGGTCAATGGTTCCAACCTCCCAGCTTCTCCTTGGAAATCCTTTACCATGTTGTTATAAGTCAGAACTGACCCAATGGCACTTAACAACAACAACATTTATATATACATAAAAACTAAGCCCAATGTCATCAAAATTATTCCTACTCATAGGGTTTCCAAGATTGCAAATATTTACATGAGCAATTGATGGGTTTAAACTGTTGACCTTTTATTTAGCAGCTCAGCACCTAATCTACAACTCCACCAAATCTCTCTCTGTGTACACACAAGCACACATACAGACATACATACACATATAGTGAGAGATTTACCTCAAGGAAATGGCTAACATAGTTGTGGAGAATAGCAAATCCCAAATCCACAGATCATGCTCTAGACAAGAGACTTCTCTGTCTCATGTGATATTACAAGTTGAGGCTGGAACTTTTTTTTTCTTCAGTTATTTCATCTTGAGAAATGCTGAGTGTATAAGCCTCTTTTGATTTTCTAATTCTGATTCTTTGCGTATTTGATTATAGTACTTAATTTTTTCTTTCTGAATAAAGTTCTGGTATAGCTGTTCTGTGGGAGAAAGATGAGGCTTTCTGCTCGCGTAAAGATTTACAGCCTCGGAAACCCTGTACAGGGTCTCTATGAGTCAGAACTCACTCCACAGCACATATTAACGACAAAATAGCTCTGTAGGATAAAGCGCTTGACCATAAGGCCAATTTGAACTTCAAGGTCAGAAGTTCAAATTCACCAGCCACTTCTTGGAAGCCATGTACAGGGCCACTATGAGTCAGAACAAAATTAATGGCACTTAACAACAACAGTAGCAATAAATGCATATCCTGGTGTGGCACTATTGGTTAATGCACTGGATTAAAAAATTGACAAGAACCACAAGGTCGGGAGTTCAAGCTCACCAACTGCTCCTCAGAAATCCTATACAGGGTTGTTATGGATCAGAATTTACTCAATAGCACACAACAACAACAAAATATAGATGTATAGACTCCTGGTGTGGTACTATAGGATCAGCACTCAAGTGTAAACCAAAGGTCTGTAGTTCAAACCCTCCAGTAGCTGTTCCTCAGAAACTCTATACAGAGTTGCTATGGATTAGAACAAATGTGATGACACTTAACAATAACAACAAGGGGAAGGCTTACTCTCTTTATCAGCTCTGTGGATGGTTCTTGCCTCCTTCCAATATCTGTGGACTCAGCATTCTTTTGGGATGTCCTTATGCTTTGGAATCTAGGGCCTAGGAAGTTCTCAGTGTAGAGACTTCAGGTCCGAAGGCATGCTACCAACTTTTTCTAATTTCTTGGAAATAGTAAATCCCCCTTTCTCTGGTCACTTACTTCTCCTGCTATCTCTTGTAAGATAAAATGTGACACAGGCCACAACTCCTAAAAGTTTCCTTTATATCTGATCACTGCTATGACCTGCATAAGAGTGTTGCATCCCACTTTAATCCATTTCCAACTGCTTGGTTGATTGTACCAGATGAAATTATAGGATGATTTCTTTATTACATAACTGTCAAATCACATCATTAGCTACTAAACCAGTGATGATCATGGCCTAGACAGGTTGATGCATATTATGGGGGGTCAAAATTCAATTGATAACGTGGCAACAACAATGGGATCAAACATAACAACTGTGAGGATGATACAGGATGAGGTACTATTTCATTCTTTTATAGATAAGATCCTGCAGAGTGGTACATAGT
>NW_006408965.1:596980-599236 GCF_000296735.1 Chrysochloris asiatica
TGGCGCACGGAGGAGATTGTAATCATTGCAATGAAACGATGGTATAATGCTGATGTTCTCCCATGTAAACTATCAGTTCACAATAATAATAATAATAAAGAACTTTTCAAGATTTATTTTGAAGTACAATTCTATTTGTGATAGAATAATATCCATACACCTATAAGGAAGACTAGTTAATACCATAATTATTAAAATATACACACCAACCACTGAAACCAGTGATAATGAAATTGAAGAATTTTACCAAGTTCTTCAGTCTGAGATTGATCAAATATGCAATTGAGATGCATTGATAGTTACTGGTGATTTGACTTGAAACATTGGAAACAAAAAGGCAGAATCCATAGGTACAAAATATGACTTTGATGATAGACACATTGCTCTAGATTAATAATAGAATTTGGCAAGAACAAAAGTTATTCATTGCAAATATCTTTAAGGAATTTATATATTTGTTTTTAATATTTGCACATAAAAGCTGAACGTAAAATATCAAGCACTAGCTTGAGAAGACAGAGTCAATTATTATAATGAAATGTGCAGCGACATGGAATTAGAAAACATAAAGGGAAGAATATGCTCAAATTTCTCAAGCTGAAAGGACAGAAGAAAAACTCCCAACCTCAGATACTTTCTTGGTTAGTAATTAAGAATGTTTCCATTTCACACTCTGCCATTTCATTCTCAGACTTTTAGTTATGAACCATGTCTTGTCACCAGTAACAATTTTTTTTAAAGGAACTTTTACCTTCGAGTTTCAGTCCAAATTTCATTTGCAGATTTCCAAATCTTCTGTCTATGCTCTTCAGTGATTTGTTTTTATACCCATCTCATGCAAATTTTTGAACCCCAAGTCCATTATGGATTATTTCATAGGCAGAGCCATGGTTGATTTGCAAATGATTTGCCACATAATCCACTGTTATTCATCTATTCAACGGAATCATTTCAAGTGCATGCTTAAGTTGTCATCAGCTATGGATGTGAATGGTATTTTTTTTTAATACAACCAGAATGTGCATAGTTTTTGACTCATCTGCACACAATTTAAGAAAGATATTCAATAGCTACTTACTAACAGTAATTAGGTCCTTGTCATCTGATGGTAAAATGAGCCAGTGCCAGTATATCTTTAGGATCAGCTCTGACATAATTATCTTAGTTTAAGCTTCCCTAAATTACATCCTAAGATACAGACTTGTAAACCAGAAGTTTTTTTGGGAAAAATCAATCAAAAGAACTAGATGAGTAATGGGATATGAAACAGATGAGATAGAAGGAATTAACAGATTGATTAATGAGTGAGATTCTGCTGTAGACACCTAGGCTTCCATACTGCTGTGAATTCTCAGAGACCTGGTATGGAACAGACCTGAGGATGCAACACAACAATGTTCTAGCCTTGGAAAACCTATACAAGGTGGTTGAGTCAGAACTAACTCAATGGTAGTTAATAACTACAGAGCCATCGGTTATCAGGTGTCCCTGCAACAGTGATCTTTCCTGTACAAATTAGATTCTGTCTAAGTTGTGCTGGGGTAAGACCCAAAGGTGCATTAGAAGTCTGTCAGGTAGAAAGGAAGATTTGTTGTTGTTGTTAAGTGCCATCTAGTCAGTTTCAACTTATAGCAACCCTATCAAGGGTTTCCAAGGAGTGGCTGGTATGTTTGAGCTGCCAACCTTGTGGTTCAAACCTATGTTGTGTTCCAGGGTTTATCTCATGGTGTCACACCAGGACTCCAGAAATGAATATATTGTTGTTGTTATGTGCTGTTGAGTCAACTCCGACCCATAGCAACCCTGTATAGGGTTTCCCAGGAGCAGCTGGTGAGCTTGAACCACCAACCTTGCAGTTCAAACGGCTTTGCAGTCTGGCGTATTAACCCATATAGATGCTGGAATTTGTGAAGTTAACCTGTCATCATACTGGATAATTTACACTACCACAAGACACATGTACTTGTGCCAGTGGAGTATAAAGAAAGCATTATATGTTTCATTGCTTGTGCTCTAAATTAAAACATGCACTCATAAAAATCAAGATATTTTTCAATACCTTGCCTTTTCTTCGTGACAATGCAAGGACTTTGAAATATCTTAAACCTGTTTACTCAACACCTAATTTATAAGCTGTTAGGTATTTTAATATGTTAAACCAATAATATATTTATTATACCCTAAGCAAGATACCACCACTCGTCTGTCAGCATTTCTCAAGCTGGGGGAACTGAAGAAAAAATTCAAGCCTCAACT
>NW_006408965.1:610254-611464 GCF_000296735.1 Chrysochloris asiatica
AAGCTCAGCATTTCTTAAGCTGGAGGAACTGAAGAAAAAATTCAAACCTCGACTGTTGTTATTGAAAAATTATCTGGGAAAATTATTGAATAATGCAAGAAGCATTAAAAGAAGATGGAAAGAATATAGAGTCGCTGTACAAAAAGGAAAAGGTTGAAGTTTAACCATTTCAAGAGGTAGCATATGATCAATAGCCAATGATACTGAAAGAAGAAATCTAAGGTGCATTGAAGGAACTGGCAAAGAACATGATGTGGCAGAAGAGGCACTCACCCATCTATGCCAAGAAATTTGGAGGACAACTATCTGGCCTACTGATTGAAAGAGATCTGTATTTGTGCCCATTCCAAAGAGAGGTGACCCAGTGGAATGAGGAAGTGATCAGTCAATCTCTTTGATATCTTATGCGAGTAAAGTTTTATTAAAGGTAATATAGTAATGGTTATAAGCATACATTGACAGAGAAGTTCCAAAGATTCAAGCCGGATTCAGAAGAGTCTGTGGAATGAGAGATATCATTGCTGATGTCTGATGGATCTTGGCTGAAAACAGAGAATATCGGAAAGATGTTTACCTGTGCTCTACTGACTACACAAAGGCTTTCAATTGTGGGTATCATGACAAGCTATGGACAACATTGTGATGTATGATTATTCTGGAACACTTAATTGTGCTCATGAGGAATCTGTAGATGGACTAAGAGGCAGTTGTTTGAACATGGGAACACTGGATGGTTAAAAATTAAGAAAGCTGTACAAGAGGGTTGCACTCTTTCACCATACTTATTCAACCTGTATGCTGAGCAAATAATCCGAGAAGCTGGGTTCTATGAAGAAAAACATGGCATCAGGATGGGAGGACGACTCATTAACAACCTGTGATATGCTGATGATACAATCTTTCTTGCTGAGAGTGAAGAAGACTTAAAACATTTACTGATGAAGATCAAAGAGCACAGCCTTCAATATGTGTTGATTTGCAATGAAAAGTAAACAAAAATCCTCACCACTGGACCGATAAACAACTTTCTTATCAATGTAGAAAAGATTGAAGTTGTCAAGGACTTCATTTTTCTTAGATCTACTATCAACACTCACGGAAGCAGCAGTCAAGAAAGCAAATGACGTATTGCATTAGGCAAATCTGTTGCACAAGACTCTTTTAAACTGTTGACAAGCAAAGGTGTCAATTTAAGGACTAAGGTGTACCT
>NW_006408965.1:612434-632337 GCF_000296735.1 Chrysochloris asiatica
TCTTCCTTACTTTCCTATACCCCTTTTAGAGCATTTGAATATGTTTCCATATCATTCTTCTGAATTCCTTCTCAGGCAGATCCAGAGTCTGCTCTTGTACTAGAAAGTCTGTGTGTGCTTCCAGCTCATTTGTCTTAATTACTTTTTTTTCTGTTTTTGGACATGTGCTGAGGTCTTTAATTGTGTTTTCTTGGACATTTTCAATAGTTATGTGGGTTTTTAATGGTTAAATGGATGTGTCTTGCTTTGTTGTTAAGCTTACTGAGCATCTCCTGGTGGATATGATATGGAGGTAGGCTTCTCTTTTCATGTGTAATACCTACAAGCTGGTATTTGCTTTTGTCCAGATGGTGGGATATTACAGGGTATGCTTTTAGCTTGGCTATATAAGCACAGTTGCTGCCTCTTCTTAGGTAAGGTAGGGGGATAATGTTCCAACCCCTGGGAAAATAGTGAGGCCAAAAAGACCAAAGACAGAAACAATATAAAAGCAGAGACAGAAACCACAAAACAAAAATAAAAATAAAATTGTGATTGGCTGTCCAGCGACCTTTGCTGTGCAGGCAGGGATAAAGTGTTTTGCCCAGGTCAACTTTGGGCTGGGTCCCAGAGTCAGACGTCATAAGAATCAGCCTCTGGGTTTCCTCCCTGTTCCTTGAGAAAACTGTGGGTGCAATGCTGGATCCTTTTGGAGCTGTGTTCCTGCCTGCCTGAAGGCATCTGGGCTGGGCAGTGAGGGCGCAACCGGATGAAATATATGTGAAAAATGAAAAGTGAAAGATGAAAAATCTGTCACACCTCTCTCTCCAGACGTGCAGCTCTGTGGCTTCTAGCACTGGGTCACTGACTCCACTTAGCTGTGACACCACCCTCTGACCTCAGTATATTTGGCTGCCGGCCTCCATGGCCACTGGATTGATTCAGAAATTACTGTATTTTGCTTCCACAGGCAGATTTCTCCACAGGTGGGTGTGGGAAACTTGTGCTCGGAACCTTTAACAAGAGCCAAAACTCCAAAGCTGTACTGCGGATTACTCTTTCTCTGCTTTTTCCGGGCTTTAGCTGAGGAGGAGCTTTCACTATCTGTCTCTGCCTACCTGCCCCCAAACTGACAGTCGCAAACTATTTTTTGAGTTGTTGTTTCTTAGAATGTGATAATCTCTGTTGTTGTTTTTAGGTACCATTGAGTCAGCTCTGTTTCATAATGACCCTATGAACAAAAGAACAAAATATCGCACAATCCTGTACCATCCTCTCAATTATTGTTAAGATTGAACTTATTGCGGTTGCTGCTGCGCTTATTGAAGGTCTTCTTTTTTGCTGACCCTCCTTTTTATAAAACATTATCTATCTGGTAGCGTAGTGGTTACGAATCGGGCTGCGAACCTTAAGGTCAGCGGTTCGAAACTACCAGCCGCTCCGCGGGAGAAAGATGAGGCTTTCTACTCCCGTAAGGATTTACACCCTCGGAAACCCTGTACAGGGTCGCTATGGGTCGGAACCGACTCGATGGCACTTAACAACAACAACAACAATCCTAACAATATGCCCAAAGTAAGACAGACAAAACATTCACTTCGAAAGAGATATCTGGCCATGCTTCTTTCAAAACAGATTTATTTGTTCCTGCTTTTGGCAGTTAGTAGTATACTCAATATTCTTCAATAACACTATGACTCAAATGCATCAATTCTTCTCTAGTGTTCTTTGTTCATTATCCAGCTTTCACATGCATATGAAGTGACTGAAAATGCCATGGAGTGCATCCGGCACATCTTAGCCCTCAAACTGATGTCTTTGCTATTTAACAGTTATACAGGTGTTTTGAGACATTAGGCTTGCTAAAGTGGAGGGTCAGTGAGAAAAGAGAAGTCTCTTCAAGGAGATGGATTGACTTAGTGCCAACGGCAGTGGATTCAAATGCAACAATTGTGAGGATGGTTCAGTGCATAGCAGTGTTTATATCTCTTATGCATGGGGTCACTATGAGTTGGAACTGAGTCAAAAACACCTAACAACAAAAACAACAACAACAAGAGTGTTTTGCAGGAGATATTCTTAATGCAATACATTCTTTTGTTTCTTTCTTGCTGCTTCCATGAGTGCTGATTGTAGAGTCAAGTAAAATGAAATCATTGACAAATTCAATCTGTTCTCCTTTTTTATGATGCCATTTGTTGGTTCAGTTGTGGGGATTTTCATTTTTGATATACTGAAGTGCAATCCATACTGAAAGCTGTAGTTTTTGATTTTCATTAGTAATTGCTTTAAATCTTCTTCATAGTGTACAAGCTTATATCTGCATATCTCAGGTTGTTAATGAGTCTTTCTCCAATCCTGATGCCACATTCTTCTTTCTATAATTCATCTTTATGTATTATGCATTCATCATACAGATTGAATAAGTATGTTGAAAAGATACAACCCAGATACACTGCAGTGCAGTGAATTGTTTAATATGTATCTGCTAGCCATAGTCTTTGTAACTGTCACTAATTAACTCTTTTCCTGATGGAATTTAGTAAGATATGGTGGGAAAAGATTCTGATAAGATGGGTATGATTCCACTGTGGATGCTAACAGAGTTAATTATAATTATAAAAACTTCAAACTCTAGCATGGGTATAAAATGAGCTATCTCAGAAGCAGGAGGGGTATCTTACAAGTATCAAAGAAGAGCTGAGCTCCTTGTACATTGAGTCACCTAGACCCAGAGACAGAAAGCTGTG
Source organism: Chrysochloris asiatica (assembly GCF_000296735.1). Lineage (NCBI taxonomy): Eukaryota > Metazoa > Chordata > Mammalia > Afrosoricida > Chrysochloridae > Chrysochloris > Chrysochloris asiatica. The sequence goes on from NW_006408965.1 coordinate 615,164, forward strand.
ACATCTGAGGAGTGGCAGAGGAACAACAGCAGCAGAACCAAGAGCTAGAGCCCAAGACAGTGTGGTGAGCTTCCCAGCCCACAGAATGAATAAGCTGAGTGATTTGGGGCAGCAATTTTGCTTGTAGAGTGGGGTGTCTCCAAGCTCTTAATTTGAGGAGCTATGCTTTCTGACTCAAGGAATTATAGCCGGCTGCTTTCAGACTGAGGATTTTGGTGGAGTGGTGTGTCCTGTGGCATCTATCAGCAGTTTTAAAAAGAGCTTTATAACATTGCCCAGACAATGTGGCATGGCTGAGGAGAGGCTGTTCTAACTGGAAGAATGATGCCCTGAATATTTCTGATCCTGAATTGCAACTGATAAATTCTCTAATAAATTCCATAATTGTGAGGATGATGTCTGAGTTCTGTGTGGCCAGTGCAATGAATTATAGAACCCAGTGGAGTAGTGAGTACTGTGGGAGGAATTGTTTGTGTCATATTTTTTACTCACACCTTTCCTGATTTTAAACCACTCAATATCTCCTTGTTCTGTTTGAAGTACTGCCTTTTGGTCTATGTACAGGTTCCTCATGACTACAATGAGTTGTTTTAGAATTAGTATTCTTTGCAATGCTATCCATAGTTTCTTATTCACACAAATACTTTTGCTTAGTCAATAAAGGACAAGAAAACACTTGCTGATGGTCTCTACTTTAATCAAGATCCAGCTGATGTCAGCAATGATATTCCTTTTTCCCTGTCGTCTTCTGCATCTGGTTGAAATTTACGGCAGTTCCCTCTAAATATACTACTGCAACTATTTTTTTAATTTTCTTCAGTAATAATTTAGATGATTTCTATATTCTGTTTAGTCACTTTTCTTTAGATTAGGCACAAGTATATATCTCTTTCAATCTGTTGTCAAGCTAGCTATCTTCCAAATTTCAGCATAGACAAGCGAGCACCTCCATTGCTGCATCATTTTGTTGAAAGCTTTAAATTAGCATTCAGTCAATTTCTGCAACCTTGTTTTTCCCCACTACTTTCAGTGAAGCTTTGACTTCTTCCATCAGTACTGACTCAATGGCACTTAACAACATGTCAATATAGCACCTAAGAAGTATAGCTGAATAGTTACCTGAAAATTAGGCCCACCCAGATCAGATGCTTTTCTTCTAATTGCTGGTTGCTGATTAGGGAAACAGAGGGAAAAAATCAATCCAAAACACTAATTATACATCTCAAAAGGATCATTTTGTACTGTTTGACAAATTTATTTCTCACTCACTATACTCATTTCATACATGGAAATATTGTTGTAGTTAAAACACTCATAATAATTATTAACTATCCTATGGATTGGTGTTAAATAAATAGTACTTTATATAGGATATTTGGAAGTATATATACAATAAGTCAGAAACAAAGTTAAAAGCTCCATAATAAGACTTTATCAAGCAAAGCAAAGACTACATTCTGTGGTATCAGAAAAATTGTTAACAGTTTTCCACTGTCATTTCATAGAAAAATGGATTGACCTATGCAAGGAGAAAAGAGGTGACTGAACACATCCTATGGAAGAAATAAGAAAACTTAATTCTGATGTTGCCTTCAGCAACTAGTCTGTAGTAACTCACAGATTACTAACAACTTATGCAAGTTTTACATGCCTACTCCATCTGCTCTTCATTTCAAAAAAAAGAAAACATGTTGCCATAGCAACTGCCACATGCCATGGTATTTATGCTGCATCTGATGTACAAAGAAAGCCTAGTTTGTGTAGGAAGGAGTGTGTGTATGTATATGATGTGGCAGCTGTCGTCTCTGCCATTTTGTTGCTGCTCTAGAATAAAAGCAAGTAGTGGTTATGAATACTCATTTGACTGGTGATACTAGTGCTCTTTTAACTAAAGCCTCACATACACCCAAAAATCTCTATCTAATCATTATACAAATTGGGAATTACTTTTAAAAGATTGTATTATACATGTGTTTTAAAAAGGAAATCTCATTATCCATCTTCTTCTTTTGTAAGGTACACTTAATACAGCGGAAGTTCATTTTTTCTAAAACAATCAGTAACTTATTTTGTTTGCAACTACACCACATCTCTGTCCCTCTAGAAATTGTGGCATTTTTCTGACAGAAAAACTTTTGCAATAAACTGTGCAAAGATTCTTTGTTTTGCCATAATTTGTTCTCTATTGAAATTGCTATAGTTCAGTAGGACTTCAGAAAAAGCTTAGAAGTTATGATAGGTATTACTGCCATGCTTTGCAAGCTTTTACTTTTTTTAAAATATATATTCTACTATAGAATTTATAAACCTTAAATACTTGCTGTTTTTTGTTTTTTTAAAGTGAAATGCTTAGAATCCCAGCTTCCCTTGCAGCTAGAGGCAATTGATATTGCTCTGTTAAATGGAATAATCAGTAGGCATTTTGTAATGGCATCACAAAAATGGTACAGTGAAAAGACTGAAGAATCAAGCTTATATTGGCATTGTGGAGATGCTGTATCAACACTGTAATACTTATATTCAGACATGCTCTATGTAGAGTAATTAAATGTCATCATTGCTTAGGCTTCTGTTGGTGATATTTCTGCTATTTGCAGCTGAATGTATCCTTAGCTGGCACAGAATTATTTTTATCCTCTAAAGAACCTATGTTATTATGTTATATTAATTAAATTAAACTTATTTAATTTTATAGATGAGTTTTTTTTTTCTAAAATCTATACATGTGAGAATTTTGTTATATTTAGTGTTTATTTTTTTAATAAAAAGCTGGAATTTCAATTAGAAAGGGTAAACATCACAGGTTAAAAAAGACAAGTAAATGTTATTTAAAACCCCAATCAAATTAATCCCCAAATTTGGTGCGTGTGTTTTTAAAGTAAAATTTAGACTGAAGTTTTAAAACTCAAACTTAGTGGAAATCCTCAGTGTCTCAAGATACCTTTTGAGGTTTGCAGCCTCACTAGGATCATCTCTTTTAAGAAACACACAGATAATATGTGCTTTTTGATGCTTGGCTGAACTAGATCAAGCTTGCAAGCCAAAATTTTGAAAAGTTACATATATTTTAGAAAAAAAGAATGCAAGCCGGACAATATTTCAGTGAGACTTCAATGGCATCTAAATCATTTAAGTTGGAAGTGACATGTTGTTGTTGTTGTTCTTGACTTTGATAAAGGTTTATATAATGTATTAAGCAGGAGTGATGGTGATGTAGTAGGTTACATGTTGGGCTGCTGCTGACAAGATCAGCAGTTTGAATCCAACAGCTGCTCTGTAGAAGAAAGCTGAGACACACAATAACAGCAAAAGATTAAAGTGGTAAGAATTAATATATTTGTAAACCATTGTAAATTTGATTTAAATGAAAGAAAACTAATCAGCACTAAACTGAAAGCACCTATTATAAGAAATTAAGCACAAACTGCAGAGAATAATTTAGTAGAGATGCTTCTCAGGTCTAAACCTAATCTCTTTTCTTCTTTCTACTTTCCAATATGCACACTATAAATCCTACCAGGCTTAATATTGTTGTTTTTGTTAAGTGCCATTGAATTGGTTCCAATTAACTGACCTATATAGGATTCCCGAGGAGCAGCTGGTAAATTTGAACTGTCGACCTTAAGTTACAAACTGACCTTGTGGTCAGCACAACTGATCCAGTTAAATCTACAAATGATTTCCAATGATAGTAAAATCCAAGGTATTGGATTTTATTTAGTTGCAATCAGAGATCAAGAATATAGGAGAATGAAAGAAGACACTTTAGAATGCATATTGGTCTGCAAACATTTTATATACTAATTAAAACATTTAAAGACAAATATGATATACAGCCATATAGTTAGTTACTAGGAACTAATATCATGTACATTTTTTAAAACTAAATTCACACTTTATTTAGATTGCAATAAACTGTGCAAAATGGATTGTCTTCACCAAATACCAGTAGTATTTTCTGTATTATTCCTTGATAAACCTCAAAATGTTTATTTTTGTAGGTTTTCCAGGTTTTGCTTATAAATCAAAATGAGACAGTAGATATAGTCATGGCAAAAGACAGAAGAAAACAAATATGTCAGTTATCAGTGTCTGCTTCCTTTGATTCTGTCTTGACCATGAAACAGAAGTATTCACCATATACCTGCCAAAAACTTTTTGAAGGTGCAATCTCAACAAAGGAATGTAAACAGCAGCAACCAGATATGGAACAGCAATGGTAAGTTCTGAATTTTAACCACCTTGTTCCTTTAGGTTCATTTGATAAAAGACAAAATCTGTACTGAAATTCTTGTTTGGCAAGCTTGTTTGTCTCACTCTAGTAATTCCTTTAACAGTCCATTACAGATTTTTAACATACTTAAAACTCCCACAAGTCAAAGATCAGTCTTGAGATTCACTGTTATAGTAAAGTATATTCCCTCCTCCCAAACCTTCTCAAAATTGGTTTCATAAAAGAATTGTAACTTAATACCTGATAATTGGATATACAGTGATAATAAATGTTATGTCTAAAATGATGTAACTAAAACAATTCCAGAGTGCCACAAAAGAGAATACAGAGAAACAAAATGTGGCACTTTCATGCTGTCTCTTGGAAGAACAGATGCATCTTTAAAGCATGAGAGTTCAAAGACAGGCCATTTAAATAGGGATTTATCAATGGCTAATACAATCAATCATGCCTATAGGCAAAGATACTCAGTGATTAAATGGCCTCCATATACCTTACAGGTTTTCCTCCATATAAAAAAAAAAAAACCAAAAAAAAAAAAAACCACCCTATTCTAAAACAGTTTCTTAGGTATTTTTTTAATGGTTTCTGAATTACCTGTAGGAAGCTCTGATTTAGTTGTATAGAGTTTAATGTATGTGCCTATCGTTAAATCCAGATCATGTTTTATATCAAAATTTATGTTGAGCAAAGCCAAGTTATTTGACCTTTGTTCTGTCAAATGTTCCTCAGGCATGCTTTAAGATATCTTCATTTGTTTTCATAGTGCTCCTTCTCCACCTTCACCACAGGAAGTATACACAGGACCTTCAGCAATGCATAAACATTAGGGAAGAAGTTGATGTCAGGCAGATGGAGGGCTTCATAAATGGTGGATTGTTGTTGTTGTTATGTGCCGTGGAGTCGGTTCCGACTCATAGCGACCTGTACAGGGTTTCCGAGGCTGTAAATCTTTACAGGAGCAGAAAGCCTCATCTTTCTCCCGCAGAACAGCTGGTAGTTTCAAACTGCTGATCTTGCGGCTCGCAGCCCGATTCGTAACCACTATGCTACTAGGATGGAAGCTCTATATCCTTTATGTTTCCACTTAATTCTCCAGCAATGGAGCTTGGCTGGCAGTGTATCAGGATTGGGCAAGTCACTTCTGTACATATCACACTGGTATTCCTCTGATGTATTGAATTTGAGCTGTCCCATGACAGAGGGTACCAGAGTTAATCACTTAAGAGCTCTGAGGTACTATTCTGAGAACATATCTTTAAGTTCCTGAAAAATGTGTTCCACTGTTGGGACACTTAGGGTTTCTTCATGGTAACTCTCAGAGGTTAACTAAGCATTCAGGTTACCTTGTTAAGCTCTGTGGAATTTTCAAGGAAATTTCATTTGAATGTCAAGTCTGGATGCCAAATTTGTGGCTTCCTCAAACCAAAATTCATGATAAACTTCAATATTTTTGATCACTGCATTTGCTGAGCACAGCACAGCAGTCAAGCTGCTGGCTACAAAGAAGACATCAGAGTTTTGACACTGGAGCTTTTCCTCAAAGGATCTTATAAAAGATAAGCCATTTTTAAGAACAACAATGGTAATGATGAAATCAAAATCTGTTACTGCACTACAGAGGACAAATGCCTGGTCAGTTATACAGTTATTCCATCTAAGATTTGTATCAGTATTTATGCCATATAAACATAAAGAGTGCTTGAAGGTGGTCCATTAAAATTGCAAAAGCATCATGTCTGCCTGTCCATTAAGAATGGTAAATTTCCTTTAGTTTATTACCTCTGTCTACATTATTCTGAAAAAGGACAGCAATCACACTGTCAAGTTCGAAAAGCAGTTGTGGTGATCTGTGGAAAAAAGAACAAACTTCCTCAATCATTCCCAAATGCAACGGATCATTCCATAATGGAATATGGAATTTTTTTTCTACTTGAAAAACATTGTCAGTATAAATGCTATTTTAAAATATACAAATTAATTAATATGAATTATAATTTCAATGAACTTACACATTCTTTAGTTCATTCATTCATTTTTCTATGCAGTCACTCATTTATCCATTCAACAAAGAGGTACTGCTCCCTCTGAAATATAATTTGTTGTTGTTGTTGTTGTTGTTAGGTGCTATCAAATCGGTACTGACTCATAGTGACTGCATGCACAACAGAAAGAAACATTGCCCAGTCTTGGGCCAACCTCACAATAGTTGCTATACTTGAGCCCTCTGATCATGCCACTTTGCCAGTTCCATCTCCCTGGGAGTCTTTCTTTCTCTGACCCTCCACCTTACCAAACATGATATCTTTCTCCAGTGACTGGTCCCTCCTGATAATATGGTTGAAGTATGAGAGACGAAGTCTGGCTATCCTGGTTTCCAAGGAGCACTCTGGCTGTACATAATCCAACAGATATCTGCACATAGACCAATATAATTTAGCTCTGTTTAAAGTTATTCCCTACCCCAAAAATTGACCACTCATTTTTTTTAGGTAGAGTAAATAAATAATTCTGGAAACTTGGAGAATCTTTATGCTTTCCTGATTATTTTAGTAAAAATAGCACTTATTTTTGCCTTTTTGAATCCATAGCTACAACAAGACTATGGCTAGTGAAGCAGATTATTTTTTCCCATACTATATTTACACAATTATATTCTACACTAAATTTAAATGTTAAGAGAAAAAATCAGAGGGCGGCAAGAAACAGGTCATAATTTGTCAAAGCACTCACCACATTGTAATTCTGCACAGACTCACTGCTATAACTATTGCTAAAAATCTTATTTTGGGTGTCTAAGCAAGAGTATGCAGCATGTGTATACACCAGTGAAAATGCATTAGTCAAGTGTATATAAATCTTTCTCTCTCTCTCACTATATGTGTGTGTGTATAGCTACTGCAGTTTATACTGCCAGATGGAATTTCAGGTGCCTGCATCATCAAGCTATTATTAAATTATCTTTTGTGATGATACCTCAGGTAGTCATGACTGTTATGCAACAGGGAGTTAGGGAAACATCTTCAGTTTTTAAAGCTATTAAAACTCTTTGCAGGTGTGTTTGAGAGAAGCACAGCACAAATGCAATTGCACACTAAAAGTATTAGAGAATATGTAGCCCATCCACAAAGGGGCAATTAACACAAACTGTATGGGGGAAGAAACAACCAGAGTTGCAAACTAAACAGAACTTACGTTGCACTTGTCTCCCTTAAAGCACAGATGTTTATTCCACAAAATAAATGATATTGGCAGTTTTAGACTGTGATATAATCCTATAGGATTTACCTTTCCAAATACCTACTTTATACTGATTTTTTTTTCTATATAGAGCCCTCAAAATTCTTTTCTTTTCTTTTCTTTTTTCTGTCATAAACCTATTAAAATACGAAGAGCTTTATTCACCTACTTGTGACAGCTAGCATAAGCCTGGCATATTTCTAAACCCAAAGTAGAATTTCTTTCTGTAAGTCACTTTTTTAAAAGGTTTATGAAATACGTTTAATAAAAACCTTTTTTTTTTACAGATTCCACTTCTCTTAATTTGATATCTATGATATACTTGCTTTAACCCTCTATTCAAATTAATGTTCATCCCAATTAGCTCCAACAGCAGTTATCCAAAGAAAAGCTGGGTGTTGTTGTTTTCATTTTTAGTGTTGCTTAGTCTATCTTTATTTATAGGAAAACTTAAAATTCTTATTCTTTCTACTCATTCCAAGATATCTCATGAGTCATTTAAAAAGTAAGAAAAGCATAGAGAATAGCTTTGGCTTCCATACCAAGCTGTCATTTAAGAAAGCTACATTAATCAATAACACCTGAACAGTTCAATTACTGAATAAGAAAGGCAAAGAAATGGAAAAAAGATTAATAGGTCTTCTTCAAAATTAGACCCCTAAAATCAAAGAAGACCTGCAACCTATGATGATTTGAAAAGACTTTTACTGTTTGAGTTAATATATAATTATCAAATCCTTTTATTTATTTTTTTACATGAACAGCAGCCAGCTTCACTGACAATTTTCCTACTTAAAGAATTTTTCACTTTTGATTGATGACACTTAATAAAAATTCCAGCTAGATGTACTGAAAAGAAAAAGAGTCACTTGAACCAATGGTGAAGTGTCCTATAGAGCTCCACTACGAAAGGTTAATGACATCATTAGCTAGGTATTTGGGGTATACATAGACCTCTCTCAGAGTACGTTAGGTATGTTGGAGATTGCATTAACTCCTTCTCAGCTCTAGATTCATTGGAAACAGTTTTAAAGTTGGTGTAGCACTGTGGATTAATGCAGCAGACTGCAAAGCCATTTGAACTGCAAGGTCAGAGGTTCAAGCTCACCAGTTGCTCCTCAGAAACCCTATACAGGGTCACTATGTGTCGGAACTGACTCGATGGTACTTGACAACAACAACAACAACAAATCATACTCCCATCTTTTTCCTTAAAGAGTTTCTGGCTAGTAAAATGACATATAAAAATGAGTAGAAAAAGCTACACCCATGAGAACCATAATAATGAGAAAAAAATATTATTTTAGTACAACAAAACCTAAGTTGCAAGTCCACAAGACAAATATAAAACAATTGTTTAGGAACAAAGTTCAAATATTCCTTGTACACTCAACTTGTCAGCATTATCTTCTGACAATATTCACAACAACATCATACAAAGAAATGGGAACCATCTTTATAGTGCCACACTATAAAGAAAAAAATTCCTTGAGGATTTTCTCAAATTAACTTTAATACTTACCAACTGTACTGCACCACAATGTTGTTGCTGATATTGTTGTTTTGTGCTGTCTAGTTGGTTCCAACTAAGAACTACCCTCTGTAGGATTTTCAAGGAGCGGCTGGTGAGCTAGACTCGCCACCTTCGTGGTTCAAACCGACCTTGCAGTCCAGCACATTAGCCCACAGTGCCACACCATGACTGAGCACCACAGTACTGCTCAGTAAATGTGTCTCTTTGGCAGTGAACATAGGTAGTTTTATTCCGAGTTCTGGTGTGGTGCGTAGGATAAACACTGGATGGCTAACCACATTGTTGGTGGATCAAACCCATCAGCCATTCCTTGGAAACTGCTCACAGGGTCACCATAAGTAAGAACCAACTCGATGGCACTTAACAACAACAGCAATAAAGTTCATTGAGCTTATACTATGTTCCAGTCATTATTCTACATGCTGGGGATTTTGTATGAATACAATAAGCAATAGCAACAACCATCTCAATGAAATACTTGTGAAATTCTAGTGGAGAAAAATAAATGAGAAGAACCATAATTTAAAAAGAAGAAATTTATATATTATGAAAGCAGATGTGATGCAAGAGTAAAACTAAGTAATGGTACCACCACTCATCTCTCAGTTTGTTATACTGTAGTGTCTAGTGTGTTAGTGTCAAACTAAAAACTTTGACACTGATTTTTAAATATCATCAGGGATACCTATGGTGGACAAGTACCAGTGGAGCTTAAAGGTAAAAGACTAGAGAAGAAGAGAGGCAGACCACTTCTGAAAGATTAGTCACTGAAAACCTTATAAATAGCTGAAAAACATTGACTGATATAGTGCTGGATGATGAGCTCCTAAGGTTGGAAGGCACTCAGAATACAACAGAGAATAGACTACAATGATATGAAGGATGAAAAACTTTTAGGACCTTCATTTGTAGATCGGGCATAACTAAATATGAGAGGAAACAGCTACAAACATCCAATCATAATCAAAACTCGGAAAAAACTAACTATGATTCAGGAAAAAAGAAATTAATTGTATAAAGATAAATATCCTAGGCATTACTGAGCTAAAATATATAGAAATTAGTTATTTTCAATTGGACAATCATGATTAACTATGCTGGCAATGACAAATTAAAGAGAAATGGAGTTGCAATAATAGTCAAAAAGTATATTCAAAGATCTATTTTGAAGTACAATACTGTCTGTGATAGAATAATATCCATACGTTTACAAGGAGACTTTAGTATGGGTTGCAACTCAACATAAAGAAAACAAGAATCTTCAAAACTGGATAAGTAAATAATGTGATAAATGGAGAAAAGATTGAAGCTGTCAAAGACTTCATTTCCCTTGAATCCACTATCAACAATCTTTCATTCAAGAAATCAAATAACATATTGCATTGGGCAAATCTGCTACATAAGACCTCTTTAAAGTGTTGAAAAGCAAAGATGTCAGTTTGAGGACTAGTGTGCCCCTAACCCAAGTCATGGTATTTTCAATCACCTCATATGCATGTGAAAGTTGAACAATGAATAAGGAAAACCATAGAAGAATTGATGTATTTGAGTTATGGTATTGAGAAGAATATTAAATTACCATGGACTGCCAGAAGAACAAACAAACCTATATAGGAAGGAGTACAGTCAGAATGCTCCTTAGAAACCAAGATGGCAAGACTCCATCTCTCTTACTTCAGACATATTATAAGGAGAGACCAATCCCTAGGGATTTGACATCATACTTGCAAAAGTGGAGGGTCAGAGAAAAAGAGGAAGACCCGCAATGAAATGGATTGGCACAGGGGTGGCAGCAATGGGTTCAAGCATAACAACAATTGTGAGGATGGGGCAAGATTGAACAGTTCTGACTCAGGGAACCAGTATAGAGTTTTTGAGGAGCCACTGGTGAGCAACCCTGCTGCTCTGTGCTTATCCTACAGTGCCAGTGGGCTGAGGGGGAAAAAAGGATGATTTGGATATATACCATCATAACTAAGAGATATTTTATATCAATAAATTTCTATATTTATCTGTAAATTCAAATGTTAAAGGAGATATCAACATAATTTAGCAATTGCTTATGGTGTACCCAGCATGAGGCAAGTTGGAACAATAAAATCTTTAGGAGTATGACCATGAAACTGCTTTAGAAGAGCAAGAGACTAGTGGGGAAAATAAGACCCCCCCCTAAAAAAAAAAATCTGCAGTATGAAAAAGACCCTTAAGGTCATTAAAAAGAATTTGTTGAGTTTACAAACAGGAAGAGATTGCATTTAATGATGGCTCTCTTTGACATCTACTTATCATTTTGTACTACTGCTTTTATGGCAATATTTCTTAGATCTTCTTTCCAAATTCTGTGACCCTGTACTTCTGAGTCTCTTTACACTGCTTTGATGGTGAATTTTCTATCATATAAACCATAAAAATATTCCAAAGATTTAGGCTGACATGAATCTTTAAAACTATAATATTTTTCTTTAATACCTGGGCTCTTTTTTGACACTTTCCTCATAGACAAGTCAGGTGTATTGTTAGTCTTTATATTTTCTATTTCTGTGTGAAGATAAAAATGAATAGAGAGATTCATCATCAACAGTTCACTTTACACTCTCAGCATGTAAAGGCATTCCTTTGGCATCTACCCCTGATTGTTATTTTAGATGCTATGATGCTTGTGTTTCAGTTTCATCCGGTAACAGGCTCCATGATGTGACATTGCAGTGTTTTTAAGCCAATCTCTGATGTGTTTTTAATGAATGATGCACCTCTGCCTTTATTGCCAGGTGCATGCCTTAATGGTGGAAGTTGATCAGTAGGATTCCAGAGGTCATGATCCTTATCAACACAGAGTATTCATTACAGGCTCTAATATTATTACTTCTGTAGACTGATGACCTACTATAAAAGCCGAGGCCACAACCCTTATTCATCAGTTCATAAGTTTATCCTTTCAAACATCTATCTATTAAAATGCACTATATGCCAAGCCCATATAAGGCACTGGAAATACAGATATTAACATGATAGAATTCTGGTATTTAGAGTCTTGGAGGGTATCAGACAATAAACATGTACATACATTTTTAAAAGAGATAATGGTGGATTTTTTCTTCTAGAATGCTCTAGTGTAAGGTGACATGACAAAGCACAGATGGGATAGGATAATTTAGATAGGGTGGTCAAAGGTAGCTTCTTAAAAAGGGAACATTTAAAGTGAGAAGCATTTAGACTCCTAAAGTGAACTTGAAATTAAAATTACAGCAGTTTCCATTTTTCACCTTGGACGGTCTTTGTGCTCTGTAGCACTTTTAAAGCAAAAAGTGTACCAAATTGAAGGTAAAATAAATCATTTGGGGGGTGCTGTGTTATCAAGATAGCATCCATTGTGTTATTAAGTTTAAAATGATGAGTAACTTATTTCATTGAAATAAGAATCTATTAATAATATTTTTATTATTTAATTTTATTATCATATTATAGTAAGCATAAAGTACTTATATAATTGCAGAGAGAAGAAAAAAAAAACAAAAAAGGAAAAAGTAATGCCCTCCCTCAGGATTAATATCTTGAATCCAAAGTGCATTTGCTTTTTCTTGGTGACAAATTCAGAGTACATAATTTATTTTTTTAAATGCCCATTAGTTAAAGGTAAGAGTATCTATAGCATTTTAGCACATAGGAGACTATATCTGTATCTTCTAAAGTCCGTAGAGAATATATAGATGTTATATCCCTGCAGGATTTAAAACTCGAAAAAGTTATTCTCACTTATCAAGAACCAATGCACAATAATTACTGCAATCATACCACATTCCTTAATAAATTAACCCTTCACTCCATGGGAAGCTAAGGAGAATTACGCTTGCATTGGCTTCCAGTGAGTTACATGTACTTTTTTATTTCCAATTCATTACAAAATAATTGTGGACTCTAATTTTGTTTAACTAGTGTGCTGCTTATAATTGCAAAATAGCTGTTAAACAATTGCAGCAAAGGCTCAGCTTTCTAAGATATTAATGACTGTTCAACCTCTAGTAAGACACTTAATATGGAAGGACGTGAGAGATTTATAATTAAAACAATCTTCTCAATGAACTGTTTGTTCAGAAAACAAACTACGCGTCTTTACCTTGGCACTAGTAATTGACAATTAGTTGACAGCATTGTTGACAGTGAATTTGCCTATGCTTTACCACTTACTAAAATTAAGAATTACATTATCACAGGACATGTGATATTATTAGTAATAACTCACTAGCAAAATACCATAAATGACTGAACACTGTTATCCTTGCCAGTGTTCCTGTGTTCTTGTTAGTTGTCTTTGAGTCAATTCTATACACAACAGAACCACAACTCTATGTACAGCATTATCTAGTACCAAACCATCCTCATACTTTTTGTCAAGCTTGAACATACTGTTGTTGCCACTGTATCAATCCATCTCATTGAGAGTCTTTTTTGTTGACCCTCAGCTTTACTAAGCATGATGTCCTTCTTTGGAGACTGGTCCTTCCTTACAACATATTTAATATACAAGTGACAAAATCTTGCCACTATCATTTCCAATGAGAAATCTGGCCATATTTCTTCAAAACAGATTTGTTTGTTCTTCTGGCAATCCATAGTATAGTCAGTATTTTTCCCCTACCCTATAAAGTCATATGCAATGGTTCTTCTCTGATCTTCCTTTCACATGTATATAAAGCAATTGAAATTACTATAGCTTGGATTAGGCACAACTTGGTCATCAGAGTGACATCCTTGGTCTTTAACACTTTAAAGATGTCTTCTGTAGTAGATTTGCCTAATGCAATACTTCATTTAATGTCTTGGCTGCTATTTTCATGAGCGCTGATTGTGGATCTAAGCAAAATGAAATCTTTGACAAATTCATTCTTTTCTCCAATTATCACAATGTTATTTATGAATTTAGTTGTGAGCATTTGTGTTTTCTTTACATTGAGGTGAAACCCATAATGAAGGCTGTAATATTATTAACGTTTTCACAGACTTTAACCAGTGGCACTGTAGGATAAGCACTGGATTGTGAACCAAAGGAAAATAGTTCAAACCCATGAATCAACCCTCAGAAATCCTATACAGGGTCACTATGAATGGGAACCCACTCCAGGGCACTTAACAACCACAATCAGTTGTTTTAGTCGTGATCATGTTTTCTTTGCATTTTCACAAGTGGTGTTAGATTAGCAGGTACAGAAAAGACAGAGTTCAAGTACCAGAGTATAATAAGTGGCTAAATTGAAGAATAGCACTGGGAAAATTTTTAAAGGTAATTCTTATGAAATAAAAGTAGACTAATCATTACAACCAAAAGTGGTCTGATATGCAAATTATTTCACATGCAAATATGTAAAATTCAAATTACCAGACTACTTAGTTGTTTGTTTGTTTTTTTTTTCTCATATGCAGAGTAGAAATTTCATGGTTTCTGATATTTGAACACTTAAGTATTTTTCTTTGCTAGCAGTCTAGCCATTACTAGAGCAATTCTTAGTGAACTATGAAATAAGTAGATTGGGTCTTTGTAGTCCCCATTCAGCACCATTTCTATCTCCTCCTTACCTACATGCCTTCTGCATACTTGTCCCACAGTGAGGAGACAAATTACACATTATATGAGAATAAATGCGATTGAGGTTTTATACTCTCACTCTATCATAACCAGTGGCAAGTTATGTACCTTAGTTCTCTTCTTTAAAATAGCCAAATTAATAATATATACCCTAACTACCTCACAGGATTGTCCTGAAAATAAAAGGAAGAACTGTATGTTGAAGGCGTTATACATGTATTAGTTGTTGTTGTTTTTGAAATTTGTTTTCAGGCCACATACATGTAAGTAGCATAGATAGATATTTCATATATACTCATTATGACCATTAGAATCTCATACATGAAGAAACCAAAGGCTTCTTAAAAAGATAAGAAAGAAAAGACCAAAATGTCAGAAAAGACTCTGAAACTTGTTCTTGAACATAGGGTAAATAAAGTGAATGAAAGAAATAATGAAGTAAGAAAGCAGAACAGAATATTTAAAAGGATAATTCAAAAAGAAAAAGTAAAGTATTATAATAGAATGTGCAGAGACCTGGAGTCAGAAAACAAAAGAGAAAAACGTGCTCAGCATTTCTCAAGCTGAAAGAACAGAAGCAAAATTCAAGACTTGGATTGCAATATTGAAGGATTCTATGGGCAAAATATTGACCAATGCAAGGAGAATCAAAAGATTAAAGGAATATACAGAGTCATTGTACTAAATTGACTTGGTAAATAGTCAATCATTTCAAGAGATAGTATATGATCAAGAACCTATGATATGGAAGAAATAATTCCAAGCTTCACAGAAGGTATTAATGAAAACTAAACTTCCAGGAATTACTGAATACCAATTGAAATGTTTCAGCAAATTGCTACAGTCCTGGAAACACTCACTTGTCTATGTCAAAAAAATTGAAAGTCAGGTACTTGGTCACCTGACTAGAAAAATAATCCTTATTTGTGGTTCTTGCAAAGAAAGGTCACCCAGTAGAAAACAGAATGCATCAAAAATATCATTAGTATTACATACAAGTAAAAGTTTGCTGAAGAAAATTTGTAAATGGTTGCAACAGTTCATTGGCAGTTCAGGCTAGATTCAGAAGTGGAAATGCAATGAGAAGTATCCTTGTGGACATCAGGTGGATTTTAGCTGAAAGCAGACAATAGTAGAATGATATTTGGTTGTGTTTTATTGACTGTGCTTTTGACAGTATAGATAATAACATACTTTTTTTTAAAGCTCTTATTATGAATTTAGTGAAAGTTTACAGTGCAGATCATCAGATTTACATTCAAGAAATCATATTTTGATGCATTCCAAATATTACAATCTCCTCCATGCATGATCAGTTAACAGACAATTGTGCTCATGAAGGACCTGTGCATAGACGAAGAAGTAGTCTATTTAACTGAACAAGGCAATATTGTTTGGTCTAAAATCAGAAAAGGTATATGTTATGGTTACATCCTCCCATCATACATATTAATTTTGTATGCTGTAATCTATGATGGATAATAGTACATCAGGGTTCGAGGAAGACTCATTAACAACCTGTGATATATAGATGATATAACCCTGCTTATTGAAAGTAAAGAGGACTTGAAGATTTACTGATGAAGATCAAAGAATACATTGTTCAGTATAAATTACACCTCAATGTAAAGCAAACAAAAATCTTCACAACTGGACCAGTAAACAACCTGATGATAAACAGAAAAAGGATTAAAGTTGTCAATTATTTGTTTTTACTTGGATTCACAATTAATGTTCAAGGAAGCAACAATTAAGAAATCAAAGGCATACTGCCTAGGTCAAATCTGCTGCAAAAGACATCTTTTAAGTGTTAAAAAAAACAAAGTTGTTACTTTGAGAACTAAGGTGTCTGATCCAAGTCGTGATATTTTCAAGTATCACATATACCGTTAAATCTGGATAATGCAAAAGAGAATAATTGATGTGTTTAAATTATAGTGTTGCTGAAGAATGTTAAAAGTATCATGGTCTGCCAGAAGAAACAAATCTGTCTTAGAAGTACAGCCCGAATGCTCATTAGAAGTAAGGATGGCAATACTTTGTCTCACATATTTTGGGCATGTTGTCAAGAGGGACCAGTTCCTGGAAAAAGATTTGCTTGGTAAAGTAGAAGGTCAGCAAAAAAAAAAAAAAAAAAAGAGGAATGGTTTCAACAAGATGGGATGACAGAGTGGCTGCCAAAATGGAAATGGGCCCACATGTAACAAATGTGAGGATGGTCCAGGACCAGGAAATGTTTTGTTTTGTTGTACATAGGTTTACTATGAATTGGAACTGACTTGATGGCACATAAGAATAACAACAGCATGGGAACTTCAATTTTAAGGAAGGATTAAAGTAAAATTATATTGGTATAGTTATAGATAACATGTTATTGTTGTTTTTAGGTGCTTTTAAGTCAATTTAGACTCATATCTCATAGTGACTACATATGACAGTTAAACTGCCGCATGGGTTTTCTGTACTATAATCTTTACAGCCACCACTCATCTGTCAGTTTGTCATACTGTGGTGGCTTGTCAGTTGATGTAATTCTGGAAGCTATGCCACCAGTATTTTAAATACCAGCAGGGTCACCCATGGTG
>NW_006408965.1:636012-640695 GCF_000296735.1 Chrysochloris asiatica
TATTAGCCTTTTGGTTAGTAGCCAAGTGCTCAAACATTATGTACCAGGGCTCCTTATAGGCCATATTGTTGTTATTACTGTTCTTATGTGTGGTTAAGTTGGTTCTGGCCCACAGTGACCCTGTATAGTGTTTCCAAGTCTGAAATCTTTGTAGAAGCTGAAAACCTCATATTTCCATTATAGAGTGACTGGTGGGCTTAAATCACTGACCTTTTGGCTCACAGACCAGTGCCTATCCTACAAAGTTACCATGCTTCCCACAGGTAGTGTTGTTTTGGTTAAGTGTTATTGAGACAGTTCCAAGTTATAGGGAATCTCTATGGTGTTTCTAAGGCTGTAAATCTTTACAGGAGCAGAACGCCTCATATTTTTCTGCCTTGGAGTGGCTGGTAGGCTCAAAATGATGATCTTGTGGTTCACAGTACAGTGCTTGCTTGTACTATAGAGTCACCATACTCCCATAGACAATATGGTGGTGATGGAGGTTATGTGCCAGAGTCAGTTCCACCTCATGGCGATTCTGTGTGTGTAGAGCTTCCAAGGCTGTAACTTTTCATCTTTCTCCTGCTGGGTAACTAGTACATTTGAACTACTGATCTTGTGGTTAGTAACGAAGCTAGTAATCCACTGTGTTGTCAGAGATCCTTATAGGCTATACATGGGAATAGAAATGAGTTTAAGTTTGACAAATTGCTTTTAGATCTTAATTATATTTTATCAAACTCCCAGAACAACAGGTTTATAATCTGTAAAATGGCCTAAAACAAGTACAATGCAGGTATGAAAGGTCTAAATAACAATATTTAAGATTATTGACATATTGTCATTGTTGTTAGACATCAAAAAGTTTTTTCCATTCATAGTGACACTATGCAAATAGGCCTAAACACTACCAGAACCTGCACCATCCTCATAATTGTTACATCTGAGCCCATGCTATTGCCACCATGTTAATTTATCTCCTTGAGGGTCTTTCTCTTTTACATAGACTCTCTTTGCTAAGGATGATTTCCTTTTCCAGGAACGGGTCTCTCCTGATAACATGTCCACATTATTAGAGACAAAATCTTGCCATTCTTCCTTCTAAGGGACATTCTGGTGGTCCTTCTTCCAAGAGATTTGTTTGTTTTCTGGCAGTTCATGGTACTTTCAATATTCTTCCTTAACACCTTAGTTCAAATGTATTGATTCTTCTATGGTCTTTTAAATTCATTATCCAACTTTTACATGCATACATTGTTGTTGTGTTTGTTAGGTGCTGTCCACCTGATTCTGACCCATGTACAAATGAACTAAATACTACCCAGATCTGTACCATTTCCAAATAACTTTTGTATTGGAGCTCACATTTGCTTCCACTGTGTCAACCTGATTAACTGAGAGACTGCCTCTATTTCATTGACCCTCCACTTTACCAAGCATGTTGTTTTTCTCTAGGGATTGATCCATCCAGTTAGTATGTCCTAAGCATGAGAGACTGAGTCTCACTATCCTGATTTCTAAGACCATTCTGGATGCACTTCTTCCAAAACAGTGTTGTTTGTCCTCTATCAGTCAAAGTACTTTTAATATTCTTCGACAACACAATAATTAAAATGCATCTTCTGCCATCTTCCATATTCATTTTCCAACTTTCACATGTGCATGAGGCTACTGAAAATCTCTTGGCTTGGGTCAGATACACCTTAGTTCTCAAACTGATATCTTTGCCCTCAAACACTTTTCAAAGGGTCTTGTGCAAGCAGATTTGCCTAATTCATTATGTTATTTGATTTCTTGACTGCAACTTCCATAAGTATTGATTGTGGATCCAAGCAAATTGAAGTCTTTGACAACCTTTTCTCTTTAACTCTTTCTCCATTTATCAAGATGTAGTTTATTGGTCTATTTGTAAGGATTTTTGTTTTCTTTACATTGATGTGCAGTCCATACTGAAGGCTATGGTCTTGATCTTCTTCAGTAAATATTTTAACTCCTCTTTGTTTCCAACAAGCAAGGTTGCATCAGATGCATACTACAAGTAGTTAATGAGTCTTCCTCCAATCCTGATGCCATGTTTTTCTTCATATAATTAAGCTTCTCAGATTACTTGCTAAGCATACAGATTGAATAATTATGATTAAATGAATCAACCCATGCATATACTGTTCCTGGTTTTAAACTGTCCAGTATGCCCTTGTTCTACTCAAGCAGTTATCTCGAATGTACATGTGAGAACAATTAAATGTTCTGGCATACCAATTCTTTAAAATGTTATCCATAGTTTGCTATGATCTATGCAGCTGAAAGAGTGCATAGTCAATAAAGCACAAGTAAACATCTTTCTGGTATTGTCTGGTTTGACCAATATCCATCTGACTTCCATATTTCTTAGTCCTCTGCTCAATTAAGCTTAAATTTCTGACAGTTACCTGTTACTGTAATGTTGAAATTGTTTTTGAATAATCTTCAGCAACATTTTACTTGCATATGATACTAATGATTTTGTTGGGTTATCTCCACAATACATTGGGTCACCTCTCTTTGGAATGGGTACAAATATGGATCTCTTTTAATCATTTGGTCAGTCAGCTGTCTTTTCACATTTCTTGCATCGATGAGTGAGTGCCTCCAGTGCTGAATCAGTATGTTGAAATATTTCAGTGTGTATTACATTAATTCCTAGAGTGTTTTATTTTATTTTTTTCAATGCCTTAGTACATACTGGATGTACCATTCACTTTGATAATATGGTCTCTTGAAAATGTTGAACATCATTATTTATTTATTTTTGGTACAGTGACTGTGTATTCCTTCCATCTTCTCTTAATGCTTTCTGTACCAGTCAATATCTTGCTAATAGAATCACTTACTATTTCTAGTCAAGACTTGAATTTTTTCTTTAGTTTTTTCAGCCTGAGAAATGCTTAGCATACCCTGCCCTTTTGTTTTTTAACTCCAGATCTTTGCACATTTCACTATAATATTTGAATTTGTCTTCCTGAGCTGCACTTTGAAGTTTTCTGTTCAGCTCTTTTACTTCCTCATTTATTACAGTTGATTTAGTTTCTCTAATTACAAGTGCAAATTTCAGAGTCTATTCCATCAACCATTTTTATATTTTCTCTTTTTTTTCTGTCTTTTTAATGATATTTTGAGTTCTTTGTTCATGCCTGTATTTCATTCTTTTATTGTTTTCCTCAACTCATTCTTTAAAACTAAAGGAAAATATATTGCCTGTTGTGTGTCTGTTTAGCATAAACTTAGCTCCAGTATTGGTTTTCTACTATTATCATAAGAAATTACCACAGATATGGTGATTCAAACAACACAAATTAGTCTCTCACATATCTGTCTTCAAAAATCTGGGCATGGTTGAACTGGTTTAACTGCTATGGTCACACTAGGCTGAAATCAAGGTGTTGACCAGAACTTCAGTTTAAACTCAAACAGGCTTTGGGTTTTCTTCCAATATCAATGATTGTTGGAAGAATATGGTTCCTTGTGTCTGTAGAACACAAAGCATTGCTTTCTAGCTGACTGTTAGCTGGGAGACAGTCTTAGCATCTTAATTCAACTGTCAGTCTCTGTCATGTGGTCTTTTTTACAACATGACGTTTCTGTCTTCAAAATTAGGAATGTCTTTCTAATAACTAAGACAGAGTATTAACTAGTCTAATGGAATTGTGGGAGTCACTAGCCCACCACCTTAACATAATCAAGGTAAAAACTCCTCCATTATATCCAAAAATCAAGTTGCGAGAATTACATGGAACAAGCATCTTGGGGTCATCTTAGAACTCTACCTACCATAGTTACTTAAACAAATAAAATTACAGGGTCTGTGTGGTACTTGTTATTGCACCTGCAGCAATGTTGCACATAATTTTGCTGGTTTTGTTTTGTTTTCAGATAAACTTCAACTCTGTCTTTGGCCACTACTTTGTAGAAAGTAACCACAATTGACATTACTGTTGGCATGCCTTTTGTTGGCATATTTTGTGCAATGATTTTTTGATTGATAGGAGATAATTCTTGAGGAAGATATGCGATGTCTAGTTGGCAAGAAGATACCTGTGGTAAGTACTACGAGTCTCAAACTATATTCTTGTGCTTTGTATTAGGCATATGCCTGGGTTCCATTTTCCTATTTCCACGCAGATACAGCCATGTGATGTAGTTCTGACAAAGGGAATATGTGTGAAATCAATACCAATTTACTTTTGTCCCTAGAAGCAAGTTATGTGAGCTGCTTCCTTTTTCTCTTCCCTTATTTACTGACTGGAAAGAAAGAATTCTCAGGATTTTTATGCAAGTTGTTGTTGTTAAGTTCTGTCAAGTTGATTCCGACCCATAGCAACCCTGTATAGGGTTTTCATGGAGCAGCAGGTAAGCTTGAACTACACTGACTCTGCAGTTCAAATGACTTAGCAGTCTGACATAATAGCACACAGCACCACAAAGTCACAAAATGGGCAGAGTGTATTTTTCTGAATGACTGTGAATTTTCTGACTCTTCCATTGCCATGCATTAGACTATATCATGGATGAGAAACACACTTGTATTGGCTTTAGTCACTGAGATATATAGGCATATCTGTCACAACAACAAACAGTCACTATAAGATCACTATGAGTCAGAATTAACTTGATGACAATTAATTTGGTAAGACAGACAGTTATACTTTGAGTTGGTGTACTTCT
>NW_006408965.1:640795-644776 GCF_000296735.1 Chrysochloris asiatica
ACCATGCTATTTTCAATAACCTAATGTGCATGCGAAAGCTGGACAGTGAATAATGAAGACCATAGAAGAATTGATGCTTTTGACTTATGGTGTTGAAGGAGAGTATTGAAAGTGCCATGGGCTGCCAAAAGAACCAACAGATGTGTGTTGGACGAAGTGTAGTCAGAGTGCTCCTTGAAGACCAGGATGGCCAAGCTTCATGTCTCATGCTTTTGTCTTATTTTCAGGATGGTCCAAGCGGTGGGGAAGGATATCATTTTTAGTAAGGTGTAGGGTCAGAGAAAAAGAGGACAACCTCCAGTGAGATGGATTTGCAAAGATGCAGCATTGATGAACTCAAGTGTGGCAACAATAGTAAGGTTGGCCCAGGATCAGGCAGTGTTCGTTCTGCTGTGCATAAGGTTGCTGTGGGTCAGTACCAACTCGATGGCACCTAACAACAGTAACAACAATTTTTACAGTGACAATTTACAAAGTCTTTTTGTTGTTCTTATTTTGACTTTTTAGCATTTTTAAAAACTTTTTGTGAGTTGAGTGAAGATTTACATCAGTTTTGCATTCAGCAAATCACACAGTTTTTCATCTCAATTATTGCAATACCCTTCATGCAGCCACAGTTAACCCTATTCCCACCCTTTGGTTTTAATTTCCACTCCACTGACCTTCCCATCCCTTCTCAACTTTGTCCATAGGCAAATATTACCCTTTTGATCTTAAATGATTGACCATTCCACCATGAGCATACCTTACTTCTGTTGATGTCCCCCTATTCATGAGAACCTTTTTTCAAATAAAGAACCATTGGGTGTGTGTGAACTATTAGCCTTTTGGTTAGTAGCCAAGTGCTCAAACATTATGTACCAGGGCTCCTTATAGGCCATATTGTTGTTATTACTGTTCTTATGTGTGGTTCAGTTGGTTCTGGCCCACAGTGACCCTGTATAGTGTTTCCAAGTCTGAAATCTTTGTAGAAGCTGAAAACCAGCCACTGAGATATATAGGCATATCTGTCACAACAACAAACAGTCACTAAAAGATCACTATGAGTCAGAATTAACTTGATGACAATTAATTTGGTAAGACAGACAGTTATACTTTGAGTTGGTGTACTTCTATAGAACAAAATACTTAAATTATGTGGCTTGGCTTAGCAATAAGTTGGCTAGCTGCTAGCAAACAATGGTTAGAAGTTTCAACATATGAGGGTACTATTATTGTTATTGAGTCTTGGTGTGGTGATGTGGGATAAAGTACTGATCCACAAGGTTGATTTGAACCACAAGATCAACAGTTCAAACTCACCAGTCACTCCTTAGAAGCTCTATATAGGTTTGCAATGAATCAGAACTGACTCTACAGCACTTAACAACAACAAGTATTGTTATGGTGGAAATGTGATAAATTTGTAATCTGAGATAATTTGTGACTTTGGTCACATGGGTACTAAGCCTATAACTCAAGGGAAGTCATTGGAAACAATGAGTGATGTATGCATATTATATTATTGTAATCTTGAGTATTCAATCTTTCCTTTTGTAAGCAGAGTTTTCTGCTGCACTTATCCAATCCATGGTCTATCTTTGTATATTGGGTGTGTCAAGAAACAAATCATTTCTATTTTTAGGCCACCAGACCATGAGGAATCGCATAGTACCTGAGACAAAAACTGTGCTTCACCCAGGAATACAGAACTCTGAGCTGCATGGTAGCTGCTTGAGATTAGGATTGTCTGAAGAAAGTGAGATTTTAGACAAACTATGTGCAAGAATGCTATTGCTCACCTACATCTATATTCTCCTCTTCCTCATGGGTATAATTTGAAGTACATCTTCAAGCCTCTGTTGCAGTTCTAGCACTAAAACACAAACACCTCACTCATGTGAGCCTCTTTTCCTCCATCTTCAGGGAGAAAAGTAGATTCTGGAAGCTTAGAAGTTGTTGGAGCAAAGGAGTCATAGCGACAAGAGAACTGAGCCCTTAAGTGACTGCTATTCCACCTACTCCACTATTGACATCACTGCCACTTCACTCTGGCATGTAGTATAAATTATAAAAACAAAAATAAAACTTTATTTTGTGTTAAATTCCTGAGATTTGATCATTTGTTATAACATTTTTTAATTTTTTGCATTAATTAAAAATGTGCTTATAGGCTAAGAACTTCCTCTCTCATCACCTCTTTGTCTCTTTATCTCTCACAAACACACACATACACACATATACACATACACGCCAAAATACTAGGGCAGAGAATGTCACTGAGGATTAGAAAAGTTGAAAGGAAAAATTAATCCATCCAATCCAGTATAATGACTGTATTAAATATAATCATCTTCCTTAAGAACAACAGAACTTACTGATCATTGGTATAGAAACAAAACATTCTATTCTCTGCAGTAGGATGAAATGAATAGATCTTTTATTTTCAGGTTGCAATGAACTTGTGTAAAAACCAAGGAAAAAAGCATGTGAATGAAATATTTCATGGGGGATGCTCCATTCAACCCCAAATTTAAGGTTGACATGTACCTATATAACTAATTTATAAAGGCAGTTATTGGTAGGGTAATTTATTATTTGTTTCTTAGAATGATATGTTCCCCATGGAACAGATGCCTGAGATTTAATGTTAGATTTTCTACAGGAAAAAAGGAACTCTTTCCTTTGCTCAGGTCTGAGAGTTCAGTAATTCCTTGAAAGAGTAAGGAGATAAAATTTATTTAATCTGAAATGAAATAAAAGGATTTTTATCATTTTGCTGATAAGAACTCTCAGTAGTTTTCTGGATAAACATATATTAGGCTGACTCTACATGTAGGCAAAATGGGTAGACAGCTTCTTTATTCTATCAACCAGTTAGTCTCTACTTCCTTATAGTAAAATCTAAACTTTATTAAAATGTAAACAATATTCTTCAGAAAAGGCAATAAAAGCCATTGCTGTCAAGTCAATTCTGACTCATTGTGGCTCTGTAGGAGAGGGTAGAACTGCTCCACAGAACTTCCAAAGCTGTAAATCTTGACAGAGCAAACTGTCACATCTTTCTCCTGCCGAACAGCTGGTGGATTCAAATCTCCAACCTTTCAGGTAACAGCAATGCGTTTGAATCAATGCCCAACCAGGGTTCCATTCTTGAGTGAGCAGTACAGAGAATAAGTATATTCAAATGGATGAAAAGGGAATTAGGGTGAAAATATTAAGATAATGAGGTGTTTGGAATGTATTATAGATATTTTAGTTAACAGTCCTGGGTGTTATAAGAAATCAGGATTAACTACTAGCAGTATTTCTAAGAAAACACTGTATGTCATATTAACTTGGTCTAGAAAGAACCCTGCCCACTGACAAAAAGATGAAATTTTAATCATATAATTATTAATAACTACTAAACATCTTTTAGTTCTGCCACTCATCAGTCAGTTTATCATACTATGGTGGCTTGCATGTTGCTGTGATTATGGAAGCTATGCCACACATATTTTAAATAACAGAAGGACTACTAAAGGTGGACAGGTTTCAGGTGAACTTCCAGATGAAGACAAACTAGGAAGAAGGAGAGACTGACTACTTCTGAAACTGAGTCACCAAAAACCTTATGAACAGCAGTAGAACACTGTCAGTACCAGAATATTGAATACTGAAACATGATTAAGAGCACTGGAACATTGCCAAATACAGTGTGGGACAATGAGCCTATCAAGTTGGAAAGCAATCAAAATATGACTGAGGAAGAGCTGCTTCCTCAAAGTGAGATGACTGTGATGACATAAATGGAATAAAGCCCTCAGGACCTTATTTGCTGATGGGGCACAACTCAACATGAAGAGAAACAGCTGTAAACATCTATTAATAATAGGAATAGGGAATGTACAAAGTATGAATCTAGGTAAATTGGAATTTGTCAAAAATTAAATGAAGTGCATAAATTTTGGTATCCTAGTCATAAGTAAAGGAGCTCTGGTAGCATAATGGTTATGAATC
>NW_006408965.1:647402-648971 GCF_000296735.1 Chrysochloris asiatica
GGATGTTTACAGCTGTTTCTCTTCATTTTAAGTTGTTGCCCATCAGCAAATGCAGGTTCTGTGAGCTTTTCTCCCCCGAGCTTAACTCTATTCATGTCATTATGGTCAACTCTACTTTGAGGAGGCATTTTTTTCCCCAGTCACATTCTGAGTACCTTCCCACCTTCCAGTCCTGTTTCTGACAATGTTTTTCTGCTATTCATAGAGTTTTCAGTGACTAGCGATTCGGAAGTAGTTTGTCACTCTTTATTCCTAGACTGTCTTTGTTTTGTAGCTCATCTGAAACCTGTCCACCATGGGTGACCCTGCTGGTTATTTAAAACACCGGTGGCATAGCCCTTAGAATCACAGCATTTCAAACCACCACAGCATGACAGACAGACGAGTGGTGGCCGTTTGGTTTTATGTCTTTACTGTCTCTTTATATTTCACTGTCAATCTTGATACAATCCTGATATAATCAAGATACAATCAAGATGTTCTCTCCTAATCCTATCAGTCCTGGTACAATCAAATAAGCTTTCCCAAGATGGCGGCTCCTGAAACAACTGAGTGTCTTGATCCAGAAAATAATGGATTTCTGTATTCTCCTGCAAATTCCCCAGCTATAAACCCTCCGAACTTCCAAACATACCTTTATATTTGTTATGGAGTTCCAACACCATCTCATGAGTCCTCTTGGTGTGGTATCCCGTATTGTTGTTGACCGAGCTCCTCACTACACATCTACCCGATCCGCCATCTTGAAGGTGGAAGGCCTTGTAGTGCAGTGGTTAAACATCTGGCTGCGAACCCCACGGTCAGCAGCTCAAATCCACCAGGCCCTCTGCGTGACAGAGCCCTCCATGTGAGAGAGATGAGGCCTTCTGTTAAACAACCTTGTGGCCCAGTATTCCGTGTTGTTGTTGTTGGAGCTCCTCACTACACGTCTCGCTGCTGCTCGAAGTTCTTGCTGCTGCTCGAAGTTCTCGCTGCTGCTCGAAGTTCTCGCTGCTGCTCGAAGTTCTCGCTTTGGAGCGAGAACATTTTAGGAAAGTAATACCATTTACAGTAGCCACCCAAAGGATGAAATATCTAGGAATAAATGTAATCAGAGAAAGAAAGGACCATTAGAAATAAAACTACAAAACACTACTTAAGAAACCAAAAGGACCAATAGAAAGAAAAGTACAAAACACTACTAAAGAAAACAAAAATGGAAGAATCCATGCTCCTGGATAGGAAAGCTTAACATTGTGAAAATGTCAATACAGCCCAAACAATTTACATATATAATGCAATCCCAATTCAGATTCCAATGACATTCTTCAAAGAGATGGAAAAAGCAATTACAAACTTGATATGGAAAGGAAAGAGACCCAGGATAAGCAAAGCACTGCTTAAAAAGAAGAATAATGTTGGAAACCTCACACTCCCAAACTTGAAAATTTATTACACAGCTACAGTGGTCAAAACAGTGTGGTACTGGTACAATGAATGATACATTGATCAATGGAAGATAATTGATAGAAATCAATCCATCCACATACAGCCAACTGATTTTTGACAAAGTATCTAAATATATGAATA
>NW_006408965.1:651256-652402 GCF_000296735.1 Chrysochloris asiatica
AATGTAAAGAAAACAAAATTGCTACCATTGGGCCAATAAACGACATCAATATAAATGGAGAGAAAATTGAAGTTTCCAATGACTTCATTTTATTTAGATCAACCATTAATACTAATGGAAGTAGTGGTCAAGAATTCAAATGACATATTTCATTGGGCAAATCTTCTACACAAGACCTCTTTGAAGTGCTCAATGGCAAAGATATCAGTTTGACGCCTAAGATTCACCTAACCCAAGCCATACCCTTATATGTATGTGAAAGCTGGACAGTGACTGAGTAAGACCATAGAAGAATTGATGCATTTGAGTTATGGCATTGGAGAAGAATATTGAAAGACCATGGACTCCCAAAAGAACAAACAGATTTGTGTTGGAAGAAGTACAGTTAGAGTGCTCCTTGGAAGTCAGTATGGTCAGACTTCATATCTTGAACTTCGGGCTTACTATCTGGAGTGACCATTCCCTGGATTATTTGCTCAGCATTCAAACTGAATAATATATTAAAAAGACACAGCCAGGGCTCACACCTTTCCTAATTTTAAACCATATTATATTTGGTAGAATGGATGATTGGAGAAAAAGATCAAGACTCCTAATAAGATGGATTGTCACAGTGGCAACAGCAAGGAGCTCAGTTGTATCAAATATTATAAGTGCAGAAACAGGCCTAGGATCACTATGAGTTTATACTAACTTGATGACACCCATGAAGACAACATACCTTTCAGTGTGTCATATTGTGGTATCATGCTTGTTGCTATAATGCTGAAAGCTATGTCGCCAGCATTTCAAATACAAGTGGAGTCACCACTAGTTGGAAAAAGTTCAGTGACCCTTCCATTTAAGACTAGGAAGCAAGGTCTGGAGACCTACTTCTGGAAATTGTACAGTCAAAATCCACTGGATCACGAAAGAATGTCGCCTGATATAATGTTGTTATGAAGACCTGGTGAAGCATTCATTAAGCACTTGACTGCTAACCTAAAGGTCAGTGATTTGAACACACCAGCTGCTCTGCCTAGGCAAAATGTGGCAGCCTTCATTCACAAAGATTAAACCATGGCAACCCTTGGAATTGTTCTACTCTGTCCTGAAGAGTTGCTGTGAGTTGGCATCAAGTCAATTTTTCTGGGTTTATAGTGTTGA
>NW_006408965.1:654214-665889 GCF_000296735.1 Chrysochloris asiatica
GGTTTTTCTATGAGAGCTATGCTTGCTTCATAAAATGTATTAGGAATTTTTCCATCCTCTTCTATATTCTAGATTATTTGAGTAGAATTGGTGACAGCTGTTCCCTTAATGTTTGGTAAAACTAACCAGTGAAGTCATCTGGACGTGGGCTTGTTTGGGTTGGAAATTTTTTTTATGACCTGATCAATTTCTTCTTTTGTATGGGTCTGTTCAAGCTTTCTACTTCACTCTGTGTAAGTTTAGTTAGACTGTGTTTTTCTAAAAAATGTATCCATATCTTCTAAGTTTAAAAATTTTTTAGAGTATAATTCTTCATTGTATACTATTATAATCCTTTTTATTTCCTTTGGTTCCATTGTGACATCGCCCATGTGGTTTCTAATTCGTGTTATTTGTGTCTTCTGTCTCTTTTATTTTGTTAGGTTTGACAATGGTTTGACAATTTTATTAATCCTTTCAAAGTTTTTTTTTTTTTTTTTCTTTTTGGGCCTTATATATGTCTCCCCATTGCCTTCTTTCCTACATGGTTTCTGCTGAGAGGTCAGAGCTTAATCTGATTTGCTTGTCTTTGTAAGTAACACTTCTCTTTTCCCTGACTGCTTTTAGGATTCTCCCCTCATCTTTGATTTTGGAGAACTGAATTATGATATGTATTGGTGATTTTCTTTTGGCATCTAACCATCCTGGGGTTCGTTTAGCTTCTTCAATGGTTCTTTTCTCATCCTTCAAGATTTTAGGGAAACTTTCAGCAGATCTTCAACTATATCCTCTGTGAACTTGTGTTGTTCTTTCTGTTCCAGAATGCCAATAATTCTTAAGTTATTACACTTCACATTGTCCAACATGAATCTTAGACTCTTTTCAGATTTTTTTATCCTTTTTTTTTGCTTATTCTTCTTTCTTAGAAATATTGATAGATTTCCTTCCAACTTGCTGGTTCTGGCTTCCATCTCTTCAGTTCTATATCTTTGCCTTTTCCATGTATTGTACATTTCTGATATTTTGTTATTAATCGTTTGGACATCTTTTTACAGGTTTTGAATTGTTTCCAATGCTACATATATCTTGTTTGATTGATCCTTTAGCACTTTCCTTCACCATACTTATTTAACCTGTATGCTGAGCAAATAATCTGAGAAGTTGGGTTCTCTGAAGAAAAACATGACATCAGGATTGGAGGAAGAGTCATTAACAACCTGCAATATGCATATGATACAACCTTGCTTGCTGACAGTGAAGACTTAAAATATTTACTGATGAAGATCAAAGAGCATAGCCTTCAGTATGGATTACATCTCAATGTAAAGAAAACAAAAATCCTCATCAATGGACCAATAAACAACAATCTTATCAACAATTGTCAAAGACTTCATTCTTGGATCAACTGTCAACACTCATGGAAGCAGCAGTTAAGAATTCAAACAATGTATTGCATTAGACAAATCTGCTGTACAATACTTTCTCAAGTGTTGAAGAGCAGAGATGTCAGCTTGAAGAATAAGGTGCCCTTTATCCAAGCCATGGCATTTTCAATAACCTCATATGCATGCAAAAGCTGGACAGTAAATAAGGAAGACCATAGAAGAATTGATGCTTTTGAGTTAT
The DNA here is from genome assembly GCF_000296735.1 of Chrysochloris asiatica. Lineage (NCBI taxonomy): Eukaryota > Metazoa > Chordata > Mammalia > Afrosoricida > Chrysochloridae > Chrysochloris > Chrysochloris asiatica. The sequence goes on from NW_006408965.1 coordinate 655,820, forward strand.
AATGTGAGATGAGAATATTGAAACTGCTAATGGCTGCCAAAAAAACCAATAGATCCTTTTTGGAAGAAGTGCAGCCAGAGTGCTCCTTGGAGGCCAGGATGGTCAAACTTTGTCTCTCATACTTCGAACATATTGTCAGGAGGCACTAGTTTCTGGAGAAGGATATCATGTTTGGTAGGGTGTAGTATTAGTGAAAAAGTGAGCTGGATTTGCAAAGCGGCAGCATCAATAGCCTCAAGTGTGGCAAAAATTGTGAGGTTGGCCCAGGATCAGGCAGTGTTTTGTTCTGATGTGCATAAGGTAGCTATGCGTTGGTACCGACTCTATGGCACCTGACAACAACAACAGCATAGCACTTTCCTGACTTCTTCCTTATTTTCCTCCACCCTTCTGTGAAGCCTTTGGATTTGTGTGAATATCATTTTTTTCTGATGTCTTTCTCAGGCAGATCTAAAGCCTGCTCTTCTTCTAATGGGAAGTCTATGCCTACCTCCAGCTCATTCGTTTAAGTTAGTTTTTTTGTTTCTGCAGATGTGTTGAGATCTTTTGTTGTTACTTGTACATTTTCAATAGTTAGATGTGTTTTCAATGATTAAATGAATGTATGGTATGTTGCTGTATTATTAAGCTTACTGAGTGTCTCCTGGTGAACATGATCTGGAGATAGGCTTCCCTTTTCATGTCTCTTATTACTCAACTGTGAGCAATCTTAGCACATGTTGGTTGTCTATGCAATGCATAGCAACTGATATTGACTTCTGTCTGGATGGTGGGATATTTAAAGGTATGCTTGTAGTTAGGCTATATGGCCACTATTTCTGTCTCTTCTTGGGAAATGTAGTAAGAGAAAGCTCCCATCCCCAGGAAAAAAAGTAAGACCAAAAGGACAAAAACCAGAAACAAAAATAAAAGCTAAAGGAAATACAACACACAAAAACAATATTGCAGCTGACTGTGCAGTTGCCTTTGCTGTGCAGATCAGTGTGCATGCATTGTAGAAACCTCCTTCATTGAGTGAGGGTGTCCACTCACTCCAGCCCTTCTCTATTCACCACCATTGAGGTGCACAGATAGATATTGAGAAATGAATGGAAGGAAGATTGTGCACTATAATTATCTCTTAATGTCAGTTAGGTATCTGCATATGCACAACATAATTATCAAAATGACTGTGCCCTTGTATATAGTAGTTGTATGGCCAGACCTGCTGTCTCTTGTTAGGTAGGGCAGGAATAAAGGCTCCCACCCAAGTAGGAGAGTCAACTTTAGGGCTCAGTCCCAGAGTCAGACGTCATAAGAAACCACTGGAGGATTTGCTTCTGGAACCACTGGGTCTTTGAGGAACTGCTTCTTTGCAATATGGGAAAATTGTACCCTTTGGGTGCAATGCTGAACCCTTTTGGGAGTGTGCTCCCACCCGTCTGTAGATGCCCAGGTTGGGCAGAGAGAGTGTGACAGGAGAGAGGAGGAATAAAAAAAAAAAAAAAAAGTCACACCGCTTTTCCACAAGTCACTGGGTGGCTTTCACACTGTACAAGACCCACCCTCTGATCCCTGCTAAGACTGGTGGCCGCATGCGTGTCCCTTATTGATTCAGAAATTGCATTTTTTCTAGCCACAATTAGATTTCTCCACAGGTAGATGCCCAAATCTATTCTCCCTTACTTTATATTAGATCTAAAACTTTGGGACTGTCCTGACAAAGAACCCTCTCTGGTTTTTCCGTGCTTCCACTGAGGAGCCTTCGCTGTTTGTTTCTGCTTCTTCTGCTCCCAAACCGGAAGTCTGATCATTCTACTCTTATGGTGGCAAGAATGCTTTCTTTGCCACCTAACTTATTCTTGTTTTGTTTTTTTAATCTCTATCAAATCTTTCTGACATTGTTAAATGTTGTTTAGTCAGTTCCAACTCATAACGACACTGTATAGGGTTTCCAAGGAACGTCTAGTGGATTTGAACCACCGACCTTGTCCAGTGCTTATCCTTCAGTGTCACACCAGACTCCTCATTAATTATTTGACTTGACTAACTGAATGTGATAGCTATTTCTTCTCCAATACAGTAGATGGCTCTTTTTTTTTTGTTGGGGGAGGGGGGGTATGATTATTCAGCCCATTTCTTGGGGAATTTTTTTAATTTAGTCTACACAAGAAGACCTTGGAGTAATTCTTATTATCCTGGTTTCTGTTGATAAGAAAACTAAGGTCTAAAGGAAGGAACTGATGTGCCCAAGATGCCCAAGATCACAAAGATGCAAATAGTTGAAACCATTCTAATATCAATATATTTGCGTTGCAAGTCTAAGGCTTTTTAAAAATTATACTCCAATTGTCTCATATCAGCTCTGTTTGGTTTGAAATAAATATTAATTACTAGTTCTATAGTTTTGAATTTCCCATTATAATCCCAGTCTAATGAAGGGGAAAAAAGAAAGTATCCCAGTTAATTTTACTATGTAACTTTAAAATAAGATATTAAAATAACATTTATTAAAAAAATATTAAAGTTAACTATTTCTTATATAAATAGAACCAGATGTAATAAAAGTCTCTGTTCATTTCACATTAAAGTGGCATGTTAGTTACATTTTCCAGGCAGACATTTAGTGAATCATTCTTATTATATTTGTTTCCACGTAGTTCCAAGTGGTGATATTTTGGCCTGTATGTACAGTAGCTTGTCAGTGAATATGTGTCTTAAAATTTTACATGAATTATTTTCTTTAAAATTGTACATGAAATAAATATTAAGGGTGAAAAACTTGTAATGAACAGAGGTATGTTGATTTCTATGGCTTAAAGATCTCCTGATAACTTCTGCTATTCTCTGTAATAAGTATTAGGGATTAAGAATGGTATTTCTTTCACAGTAAAGCCACATCTGATAAGACTTTAGACAGTAACTCATTGGACAGAAGACAAAACCCTGTCTTAATCATAGCACATACATATGTGATATAGATTCTATATAGTGTCAGTTTTGCTTTATCTAGCAAACTCTTTTTACTTTTGTGGAAAATAAATTTGAGTGATTATTTTATTTACAATAAGCATTAGGGAGAAATTTGCTCACATGACTATGGAGGAGGAGAAAAGCTTATCTCCCAGGCTAGATCTCAGCCTTTGGTGACTCTTAAGTGTAGCTTTATTGTCCTTCTTCCTTTCCCCTCAAGATTTGTTTTTTAACCTTAAAACTAAGGTGGGGACAAATGAGTCATCTAAAATATAGTACTTAAATGATTACAAAATGGAAGAAATTTATACTAGGCACAGGTTTAAGACTTAACTTTCTATTTGGTAAATTTAAGAGTTGCTTTTGTTCTTGTTTAAAGAGTAGTGAACCCAGAGATTTCATGAAGGAGTTATTGGTGAATTCTATGAAAAAAATCACTACACTCTTCTCTTTTTCATCTATCTTTCCTCTTGGTAAGCTCTGCTTCTATGTTGAGGTAGTGACCTTTGTGTAGGAATGTATTAAAGAATAACTGTAGTTTTGCTGAGCATCACTGTTTAATCTAGTATACATACTGATCCTGTTTACTCTATCTCATGAGTGTAATTTGATCTGAAAAACATATTATACAGAAAAAAAAATAAGTAATATATATAATCAACATATATATCATAGGAAACTTTTTATACATTCTTGAGCCCAAAGTGATGCAAATATATGCTACGATAACACCAGACTCTATTAAAATCAATGAAATTACTTTTGCCATCATAGCATAAGCTAATAAATCATTTTACCTTCTATTATTACCTTTCAATATATGTTTACTTGCTATCATCAGGTTCTTTTGCAGCTATTACCACCACAAAGTAAAGTTTACACTTGCAAACATAGACATGCTATTTAATATATATGCGTTTCAATCTTTAGCTCATAAACAGCAACAAAGCAAAACAAGCACACTTAGATATCGTGCATATATCTCCAACTTTAATCCCTGAGTGTTATAAACAATTCAGCATCTTTGTATACTAAGCATTCAAATCCATTCAGAGGTGCCTCAGAAGACAAGTTTGGCAATCTGCTTCTGAAAGATCACAGCTTTGAAAACCCCCTGGAGCAATGTAAGTATACACCCATGGTATTACAGTAAGTTTGAATCCACTCTACAGCAACTAACAACAACAGTAACCATCTTTATATAAACTTTGTTGTTGTTGTTAAGTGCCATCGAGTCGGTTCCGACCCATAGCGACCCTGTACAGGGTTTCCGAGGGTGTAAATCTTTACGGGAGTAGAAAGCCTCATCTTTCTCCCGCGGAGCGGCTGGTAGTTTCGAACCGCTGACCTTAAGGTTCGCAGCCCGATTCGTAACCACTACGCTACCAGAGCTCTATAAACTAAACATGGGTTTTTACTGAGATTGCATGTAACCATCTTTATATAAATTAAACATGGGTTTTTACTGAGATTGCATACTGATGTCTTCAACTCTAAGCCATTACCTCATGGACTATGTTAGTCTCCTCTCCTTGCTTATCTATAAATTTCTACTCAGTGAGAACCATGTCTTTCACCATCCAGTAACATTCATTTAATTAATTGTTAATTTCCAGTATACATGTATATCATTATCAGAAATTTTCACAGCTATGACTGTGGGAGGCAACATTATTAAATACAGTATTCATGTATATACTTTCTTTTTTTATTTAGAACAGACTCCATACAGTTGCAAAATTTCTTACTGCATTTTACCCCTGTTGACCCTCTTTAGCAAGGTTTTTTCACACATTTATAATCTAGTTAGTCTCTGTTGTCACAATCTTAATTCCTTTGTACTACCCCTTGACCTCCTAAATTATTTACATTTTGTACTAGTTGTGCTGCAAATTTTGATGAGTTTTGGCAAATGCATAATGTCATGTGTCCACCATTATAGTATAATGCAGAATAGTTCAAATGTCCTCAAAATTCTTTGTGCTTTATTTATTCAATACCCACTCTCATCCTACTGGCCCACTGGACATTTTTATTGTCTATAATATTGCCTCTTTAAGAATGGGGTATAATGGAAATAATAATGCATGAAGCCTTTTCAGACTGGCCTCTTTCACTTAGTAATTTGCAATGAAGGTTTATTCATGCATTCTCATTATTTGATAACTAATTTTTTATTGCAGAATAATAAACTATTGTTTGGATGTATCACAACTGGATTATTTTATATTATAATTTTAACATTCTATTTCATTAAGAGGGGCAGATACAATTTTGGAGGCATGCTTACCTGAATATATACTGATGCATTTCAAAAAAATTAAACTTTGTAGATATACAAAATCTTTGTGAACACAAACTTGTACTTTAAACATCTGTAAAAATAAAAATTGATATTATTAACTAAGTATATTTCATCAAGACTAAGGTATACATTTTTCATATTTTAATCTCTCTAAAATTGTCATGAAATTTATAATTAGTAGCCTGACACAATCATTTTGCACTGGCACAATTATGAGAGTTCGGATACACATGAATGGATTGATCATATATCTTTATTCATCATTACTTCAATTGGTGTTATTGTACATACTGAGTTTAAGTGTCATGTCAAATGTCTTCTAAAATGCAGCAAAATTCAGAATTTAAATATAAAGTTTTTATATTAGAAAAAAAATCATAGCTAACACAAGGGAAAATTTTGTTAGTGTAGAAATATTAATTATTGGAAGAACAAATACATACTCAATATATTTGCTGTTTTTATGCATTTAGCCAATTCTTACTCCGAGTGTATCTTTAGAGCAAAGGAGAACTTCCACATATGGATATCTAGCACCTCTATCTATCGATCAATCATAAAATAAAGAACAGTACTATAAAGTAGAAGACTGACTATTTAGTATTTATTTATTTCAGGTATATATATACAGATTTTGCCAGTCTCAGTTGAAGGAATGCAACTGAAAGCTGGAGAGACTGCCAAAAACCTTCATGTAGTTTAAATTAATTCCAAAGCAAATGAGAGTCTGGTTTGATGGATTGTCACTCACGATTATCATTAAGGCATTATGTCACAGTTTAATTGGTAGTATAGTCCCCTCTTATTTAATAGTAGATAAAATAATTGCGTGTTTTACAATCACTGAAGTCTTCTATTTAATAGAATATTGCATTTATGATATGTTATAGAGTGCTGGTGTGGTGATGTAGGGTAAGCATTAGACTGCTAGCCACAAGTTGAGTGGTTCAAACCCAATAACTGCTTCTCATAAACCTTATACAGAGTGGCTATGAGATGGAACTGACTCAACAGCACTTAACAAGCACAAAAGCACTTCAGAGAGCATGGTGGATCTATAAGATAAGCACTGGAATACAAACCCCAAGGTTGACCCACAAGATCCAAAATTCAAGACCACCAGCAACTTCACTGGAGAAAGACAAGCCTTTCTGCCCCTGAAAAGATTTTAAAAGTCTCAGAAATCCTATATAGGGTCAGTGTAAGTCAGATACCACTATACAACACTTACCAATAACACCAGTTGTTGTTAAGTGCTATGGAGTTGGTTCCAAGTCATAGCATTCCTGTATAGGGTTGCTGACCTTGCAGTTCAAACTGACTTTGCAGTCCAGTGCATTAACCCACAGCATCACATCAGGAATCCAGTAGGAATACAAGGCCTCATTTAATTCTTGCATTTAGTGTTACTGAAAAGTTTAAAGGTAGCCTGCTTTTTTATTTGTTTTTTATAATTCCAATATTGTCAACCAATTTTTATATTATTGGTAAATCCTCCAACTTCATCATCTTCTTTCCCATTCAGGTATCCCTAAAATAACTATGCTTTTAAACTAGAGGAGGCAGAATATAACACAATACCACTTGATAATCTATACAATAACCTAGAATTTCATATGATAAGACTTTTTCTTTCAGTTAATATATGGGAGAAAGGTTCAAACTAGATATGCTACTGAAGCCAGTTCAAAATATTCATTTTAAGTTGTTGTTAAATGCTGTTAAGTTGGTTCCAACCCATAGTGACCCTGAATAAGTTTTCTGAGGAACACCCAGGAAGCTTGAACCTCCAACCTTGTGGTTCAAGCCAACTTTGCAGTCTAGTGCATTAACACACAGAACTACACCAGAACTCCTCCATCTTAAGTTCTAGATAATAATCACATATTGTACTCCATTTTCAGAAATAACCAGCAATATTTATGACCTCGGATAGGCTGGGTAGTTTGGGTGATTTTTTTTTTTTTTTTAAGGAAAAGAAATGCGAGATAAAAGGAACTTAATTCAAACACAACATTTGAAGATACTTCAGAAAATCAATCAGTAATATATGAAACAGTTATAATCCCTTTCAGAATATGAAAGGAAAGGGTAAATTTATAGAAGAGTATGATCTCAGATCGTCATTATTCTTGACAAAACCAATTTTAATTTTTGAGTAAACATAAAATGTTTTCAGATGCAACATAACTCAGAAGGTACAACATTTTTCCTCCCAGCCACGTTTCATGAAAAATAATAGAGTCAGATCAAAGTTTTAAAATGCCATTTCATGAATTTATAAGTCATGGTCCAAAATGACTGGTAATGGAATTTAAACCAATTAAGTGTAAACTTAATTACAAGAAAGAGTTGCATTTATGGCTAGAAAGAAAAATGCACTCCAAATAAAACATAGAGAAAATTACAACAATAACTCTTAGGTGAAAACTTTGTGTATTCCTCCTCTTTCATAATCCTAGGGAAGTTTTCTTCCTACAACTCTTCATCTGTTTTATCTGTTATTTTTATCTCTTCTCGTTCTGGAATTCTAATCACAGGTAAATTATTGCTCTTGAGGGTGCCCCATCCATATAATTCTTAGGCTTTTGTTCCTTTTTCTGACTGTTTCTGTGGCAGATTCAAACAGAAAATTTCTCTTCAAGCTCATTAATTTGAAACTGCTCCATTGCCTTTTCAGTTTATTATCTATTTCTGAAGTATCAGAATTAAGCTGATGGATTTCTTTTAGCTGTTTTTGTATGGTTTACAATTGTTTAGTAATTTTGTCAATTTGTTCTTTTAGTATTTTCCTAAATTCTTCTAAAATTATGTTCGTTTTTTCCTTGATTTTATCTGCAGTTTTCTTGATCTTTTGATCTGTTGAAGGTGCTTAAATATTATTCTTCTAAATTCCTTATCAAGGACTTCCAGTACTGTTTCTTCCTCAGACATGTTTCTGGTTCTGTGTTTTTTCACTTGTTTGAGTCACTCTGTCTTATTTCTTTGTATGAACTACAATAGTCTCAAACATTGTGACGTTGTTGTATTTGTATGAATTGACAATTTTATGTTGGTGTGTTCTTCAGCACTCACCTCCTATCTCTTGTTTATGTGACAGATAATGTGAGTGCATGTATAATTCTCTGTACACTGTTTTTGTAGAATATTTTAGAACAGGTTTGACTAGTATGGGCTACTATTTATGAATGATCCATTCATTCATACACAAGTAAATCCATCTGTTAATTCATATAGGAACCTTGCCCAGAAGGTGGGGCTGGTGGGATGAGTGTGCCTGGGCTGTATGGGCAACCATTTCTATCTCCCAATAGGTGGAACAAAGAAAAAATATGGGCAAAAAAAAAATAGTAGCAATACACAAAATAATAAATTTAAAATAACAGGCAAGGGGCAAAAAAAAAAAGAATTTCATGAGTAAAGAGAAAAAAGGAAAACAAAAACAAAGATAGAGGAGAAAAGAAGAAAGAAAAAGGCAGTTCTAAATCAGCACTCCTATTCAAAACTAGGGAGGAGAAAAAAAAGAGCAAATACTGAAGAATAAAAAACTAAGAAAAAGTAAACTAAACAAAGAGAAGGGAAGAAAAAAGGAAAGTTAAAAATAAGAAAAGAAAGGAAAAAAGCAAAGGAAGAAAGGGTTATGAACAAGCAAAAGGTAGTTTTTTTAAAAAAAAGGGTGGGGAATAAGTTGGTTTGGACAGGACTCAGTGAAGAGAAAGCTGGGTGACAGGGCATTCAGTATAGGGAGGCAAACTCTGCCAGTCAAGCAGCCCACAGATGGGGAAATGGTAGGGTGACAACATAAAATTCCTGATCCAAAATATTGATTCTGCAGGCCTAGGAGATCTCTGAGGTCAGGGCACTTAATCTAGAAGAAGTTACTGCCAGTTCAGAAGGTGACTGGGGTCAGGGTGTTTGTTCCCAGAAGGAAATTTTTTGTACCTACATGACAGCTGTATGCAAGGCAACTAGTTATGGGTGGAGTTGCTGTCTTCTCAGGGGTGACTAGGACATATCACTGTCAATTCTGCTGGTTTGATGGAGTTCAGTCTTTTCCAAATACAAGTGATATACAACTGGTGTGACTGTACCTCAGCTTGACCAAGGGCTATGCTGTGCAGTGCAGTTCAGTACTGTGATGTCTGTGGCTTATAGGTGGGTAAGGGAGGTGACTGGGCACACTTCTTATCATCAGTTGGATGTGGGAAACAAGGAAAGATGCCATCTTTTTCTTCACCAGTCACTGGAGTATGTTTGTATAGATGAAATTCTGCTTGTAAAATTTCAAACAGAACAGCTGACAGTTCAACTCTGAGTTTCCTCTCTCACTTCCTTTGTTCAGCATCTTCTATACTTTCCTCTGAAGATTAGGATTCCAGGATTATCTTTCATATATGATTCATTTGGTGTCTTGTGTCTTCATCATAGATCTGTGTAGTATGTCTGCCTAGGCTGCCATCATGCCAGAAGACTCTCATTGTTCTCGTTGTTGGGTACCTACTCAAAATGACCCTATGCACAAAAGAATGGAACACTGTGGTACTGAACTAACCTCTAAATTGTAGCTATGCTTGATCACACTGCTGAGGCCACTGTGCCAAACCGTTTTGTAGGGAGCCATTCTCTTTTTCTTCTACCCTCCACTTTATCAAACATGATAAAACAAAAACAGGGACTGTTCCCTCCTGATAATATGTCTGAAGTATGAGAAACAAAGTCTAGCCATCTGGCTTTAAAGAAGCATTCTAGCTAAACTTAATTTGACTCAGATTTGATTGTTCTTTCGGCAGTCCATTGTTGTTGTTGTTGTTGT
>NW_006408965.1:668729-669486 GCF_000296735.1 Chrysochloris asiatica
CTCATGACACAGTAAATTATTCTGGAATACTCATTCTCTGCAATATTGTCCATAGCTTGTCATTAAACACACAATTGAAAATATTTGCATAATCAGTAAAACACAGGTAAACATCTTTTTGGTATTCTGTTTTCAGCCAAGATACAGCTGATGTCATCAATGGTTTCCCTTTTTCCACATCTCTTCTGAATCTGATTTGAACCTCTGGAAGTTTTCTGTCAATGTATGATTGCAGCTGTTTTTGTATTCTCTTTAGTAAAGTTTTACTAGCATGGAATATCAATTATATTGTCTAACAATTTTCACATTCAGCTGGGTCACATCTCTTTGGAGTGGGCACAAATATGGATCTCTTCCAGTCATTAGGCCATGTGGTTGTCTTCCAAATTTCTTGGCATAGATGAGTGACTGCCTCCAGTGCTACCTCATTTTGTTGAAATATTTCAATTTGTATTCCATCAGTTCCTGGTGTCTTGTTCTTTGCCAATACATTCAGTGCCCTGCAGTATCATTGGCTCGCTTCACTCAATATTTTGCCAATATAATCAATCCTTCAACATTTCAAGTTGAGGCTTGAGTTTTCTCTTCAGTTCCCTTGGTTTGAGAAGTGATGTGTATGTTCCTCCTTTTTGGTTTTCTTGATTTTGTTTTCTCGGGCTGCTTTTTGAAATTTTTTATTCAGCTTTTCCTACTCATTTCTTCCATTTGCTTTAGTATCTCTACACTGGAGAGAAAGTTTCTGAGACTCTTCTGACAT
>NW_006408965.1:671495-673094 GCF_000296735.1 Chrysochloris asiatica
TATAAAGATGTTTCTGGCTATTCCTTTCTCTCCCCCTCAAGTGTCTATGTTACAATAGTAGGCAAGGGAAACTAAGACTCATAAGACAGTCAAGCATCTTAATATTATTTCCCCTCTTTTAACCATTCAAACCATGCCTCAATCCCTGTATCACAGAACCCTGTTATTCCAAGGTTGAGCATGCATCACTATTTACTTCTGTCACACTTAGCTCATGCAAACCTGGCTAAATGTCCTCCCATCCACCTTGTTCTTCAATTTCCCTCCCCCTTCTTCTGTATTGCCACCCCTAGCACCAAAACAATTGTGTGTCTACCCTGTGCTCCACCTTCCCCTCCCTCCCCTCACCCCACCACCTAAACCCCAGTAACGAATAAAGAAAAATTTTTTTTTTTCCTTTTTAGTGTGGATAATATTTCTTAAGTTTTAACAATAATGGTCCTATGAAGTATTTCCCCTTTTGTGACTGACTAATTTCACTGAGCATAATGTCCTTGCAGTTCATTCATGTTATCTGGTGGCTTGCAGCTTCCTTGTTATTCTTCAAGGTAGCATAATGTTCCATTGTGTGTATGTACCAAAGTTTGTTTGTCCATTCTTCCATTGATGGGCACTTAAAGCTGTTTCCATCTTTTTGCTATTGCAAAGAGTGCTGCTATGAATTTTGGTGTGCATATATCTACTCCTGTTATGGCTCATATTTCTTGTGGATAAATATCAAATAGAATGATTGCTGGATCACAAGGTATTTCTATTTCCTATTTTCTAAGTAAGTGCCATACTGTTTAGCAAAGTGGATGGACCATTCTGCAACCCACCAGCAATTTAGGAGGTTCCCAATCTCTCCACATCCTTGCCAGCATTTATTATCCTCTGCTTTTTGAATCTTTGCTGCTATTGCTGGTGTAAGATGATGTCTTATTGTTGCTTTGATTTGTAACTCCCTAATAGCTAATTCAAGCTCACCAGTTGCTCCTTGGAAACCCTATAAGGGTCACTATGGGTCAGAACCAACTCAACAGCACTTAACAACAACAACTACAAACGGCTAATGGCTTTGGTTTGCATCTCTCCACCACTCCTCTGTCAGTTTGTCATATTGTGGTGGCTTGTGAGTTGCTGTGATTCTGAAAGCTATGCCACTGGTATTTTAAATATCAGCAGGGTCGCCCATGGTGGACAGGTTTCAGATGAGCTTCCAGATGAAGACAGACTAGGAAGAAGGAGTGACAAACTACTTCCAAATATTTAGTCACTGAAAATCTTATGAATAGCACAGAAACACTGTAAGATATAGTGCCGGAAAATGAGTCCCTCAGGTTGGAAGGCACTCAAAATGAAACTGGGGAAGAGCTGCCTCCTCAAAGTAGAGTTGACCAGGATAGTGCGAATGGAATAAAGCCTGCAGGACCTTCATTTACTGATGAGGCACAACTCGAAATGAGGAGAAACAGCTGTAAACATCCATTGAAAATTGGAATATGGAATGTATGAAGTGTGAATCTAGGAAAACTGAAAGTTGTAAAAAATGAAATGGAATGCATAAACATCAATATCTTAGGCATTAGTGAGCTGAAATTGACTGGTCATTTTGAATCT
>NW_006408965.1:674640-676415 GCF_000296735.1 Chrysochloris asiatica
CTATAAGGTTGGTTTGTCCTGCAAGGTCAATGGGTCAAGCTTACCACTCATTCCCAGAAACCCTATACAATGTCACTATGGGTCATATCTGACTCAATGGCACTTAACAACAACCAAAACAGTTGTTTCTCTTCATTTTGAGTTGTGCATCCTCAGCAAATGAAGTTCCTGAAGGTTTACTCCTTTTGCATTGTCATGGTCACCTTTACTTTGAGAAGGCAGCTCTACTTCACTCTATTTTGAGTGCCTTCCAACCCAGAGGGCTCATCTTCTGGCACTATAGCTGACAAAATCATGGTGCTCTTCATCATGTTTCAATATTAAGTATTCTGGTGCTGACAGTGTTCCAGTGCAGTTCATAAAGTTTTCAGAGACTAAGCATTAAGAACTAGTTTTTCTCTCCTTCTTTCTAGTCTGTTTTCTGGAAACTCAGCTGAAACTTGTCCACCATGGGTGACCCTCTTAGTGTTTTAAATACCCATGGCACAGCTTCCAGAATCACATCAACATGCAAGCCACCACAGTATGGCAAACTGACAGAGGAGTAGTGGAAAAGTCTCTTAGTGTTCTATTAAATGTAAAAATAACATTAATACTAATAAAAATAAAAGCAAAAGTCAGTTTGATGTTTTTATGTTTTACATTTCAACAAATTGTTTTTCATAGGAATATCTTATTTTACTTTACTGTAGATACCAAACTACTTTTAAAAATATTTTTTAGTTTGTATTAGAGAAGTATTATGTATATGGTTTCCTCAAATTTCCTTGATAATAGTCCTTTTCTTTGTTATGTTATATTCTTCTTAAATCTCCTATTTACTTATTGTAGTGTAAAATAAATGTTTCACATCTAATATTTGTACATGTTTTATTGCCTTTGATTTCAGCTACCTGTCACTTGGGTACTGAATGAGTTCCTGCTTTAATTCTGCAGTTGGAAAGCAGTTCAACAAGGATGGTTCTGGTTTCCATCAGGCTCTCTTCTGATGTGGATCTGCTGGATTGAATTAATTTTCTTTACAGTGTTTGGCTCCTGCACATTATGGTTTTTAGGTGCTGACAAGTCAGTTCCAACTCATATCAACTCTATGTAGTACAGCATAAAATATTGCCTTATCTTGTCCTATCTTCACAACTATTGCCATGTTTAAGTTCACTGTTTCTGCCATTACGTTACTCTATTTTGTTGACAGTTTTCCACTTTTTTGTTGACCCTCTACTTAACTAAGCATGATGTATTTACCAAAGTAAAGTGATTAAATTCATAGGTGCTAACCAAAAGTCTGGTAGTTCAAACCCGCAATCCTCTATACGATAAGGTTCCTAAGAATTGGAATTGACTCATAATACATTTTTGTCAACAGAATATAAAGTAGACTAAGCTTAGCATTTTTATGACTATACTAAGACATTTAAGTGTGTGGATCATAACAAACCATGAATAGCATTGCAAAGACTAGGAATTTCAGAACATTTAATTGTGCTCATGCAGAAATTGTACATATACCAGGAGACTGTCTTTCAAACAGAACAAGGAACCACTGCATTGTTTAAAATTAGGAAAGATGTGCATCGCGGTTGTATCCTTTCACCATGCTTGTTGAATTTCTGTGCTGAGCATATACTGTGAAATGCTGGACTATATAAAGAAGAACAAAGCAGCAAGATTGGGAAACGAGTTATTAATAACTAGCAATATGCCAATGACACAAATGTATTTGCTTAAAGCAAAGAAGACTTGAAGTACTTGCTGATGAAGATCAAATAATACAG
>NW_006408965.1:677230-677846 GCF_000296735.1 Chrysochloris asiatica
TGCATAAGGATGCTGTGGATTGGAGATGACTAAATAGCAACTAACAAAAACTTTCTAAAGAAATTTGTATCTAGGTTCTCAATGGATTTATACATTTCAAGGTACCAAAATTCTCTTCACCATCCCTCTTCTTGACCATTTGTGTTTTGTGAATCTAGCCTCTATATGGAATCACATGAAGGACACTTACAGAGTAATGTTACTTATCAGTAGAAATATCTTTCAGTACAGAAAGGGATGCCTAATTTTCAGGTTATAATTCACAGAGTTAAGAACTAAAATGTGTCCTGCTGAAGATAGAAAGGTTTTCAGATCTTGTTTCAATTGGGTATCTTCACTGTTTCAGTATCTAAACATGCATACATAAAAATGTCTAGATCTGGTTTATAAATACGCTTATTGTTTTAAATTTAAACTCCTTCAATATTCTGTTAATAGAATAACTATAGAGCTTAGTTTTGCAATTGTAATATATTTTTTTTAACGTTTGATTTTAAAATTTATTTTCACAGCTCTTTTAAAAATAATCTTGGGAGTTTCAAAAGGCTGAATCATGAAGTATTAGACCTTTCAAAAGAGAAACACTATGGTCTTGAATTCAAACTATTTTTTTTTT
>NW_006408965.1:680176-681250 GCF_000296735.1 Chrysochloris asiatica
CAGATGTAGTTAATTTTCCATCTGTTGAGGTCCGTATGTATAGTCATCTCTTATGCTGTCTAAAGAATGCATTTGAAATGAACAAATCATTGATTTAGCAGAATTTTATCATTTGATCTCCAGTATCATTTGTATCACCAAGGCCATATTTTCCAACTACTGATCCTTCCTCTTTGCTCCCAACCTTTGAATTCCAAATATTGGTAATGATTGATATATCTTGATTGCATGTTTTATCAATTTCAGATTGAAGAAGTTGGTAGAATTCTTCTATTTCATCCTCACTGGCTTTAGTGGTTGGTGGGTAACTTTGAATAATAATGGTATTAACTGGTTTTTCCCGCAGGCATATGGATATTTTTATATCACAGAGAGTGCTTTGTCTCATGACTGATCTGGATATTCTCTTTGTGACAATCAATGCAACACCAGTCCTCTTCAATTTTTCATTATGGGCATAGTAAAACATGTGGTTGTCAGATTCAAAATGGCCAACACCAGCTGGTGGAGAGGGTAAAGGTGTAGTTAATATCACCTTCAGAAATACAACAGAATACCAGAGAAAGTGGGTTCAGGGGAGAGCTCCAAAACTCTGAACCACTTAGGTAGGAATATTTTAAAAGTTTGAAGGCTTATAGCTAGTGGAACTTGTAGCAGAAGTAAAAAATCTCGCACTTTAGAAATTGGTGGGCTCAGGGGCCCAGAGCCAAAAACTTGGGCAAGACCAAATGGCAAGACAAAGCAGGAGAGAACAGACTCGCCAGGAATTAATGACCGCAGGAACTTCGGAGCAAAGGTGATAATATTCTCTGGCTTTGCTTTGTACTGACTTTGTTTTTGTTTTTGTGGTTTGTTTTTTGTATCTGCTCATTGCAGTTCTCGCTCCTCTGTTCTGTTGACTAGAGGGGGGATACTGGAGCCAGTGGACACACCCTATCCCCACCACTGGAGAATTCTTCCAATACACATGTGCACAGATCTCCTCAGCATTTAGAGAGACCTGTGTTCTTGCTTTTTGGGTGACATGTGTTTGGTACTGATTCATAGTGACCTGGTACAGGGTTTCTGAGACTG
>NW_006408965.1:695386-696508 GCF_000296735.1 Chrysochloris asiatica
GATCCAGCAATTCCTCTACTTGGTATTTACCAACAAGAAATACAAACCATGACATGAGTAGATATATGCACATCAATGTTCATAGCAGCACTATTTACAATAGCAAAAAGATGGAGACATCCTAAGTGCCCACCAACTGAAGAATGGATGAGGAAACTGTGGTACATAAACACAAAGGAATATTATGCTACCTTGAAGAACAACAAGGAAGCTGTAAACTACCACAAAACATAGATGAACCTTGAGGACACTATGTAGAGTGAAATTAGTCACAAAAGGAGAAATATTGCATAGGACCACTATTGTAAAAGACTAAGAAAAATAACCCATACTAAAGAGGGGTGGAATTCTTTGCTGGGTACTGGGATGTGGTGGGTGGTCTGAGAGGACGGAAGGGAAGGTAAAGCACAGAGTGGCAGCATCAATGGGCTCAAGCGTCACAACAATTGTGAGGTTGGCCCAGGACCGGGTATTGTTTCATTCTGCTGTACATAGGGTCAATATGAGGTGGTACTGACTCAATGACACCTAACAACAACAACAACAACATATTCATGAAAGCATAACAATTATTTATTATTTGATGAGTCGATATACAGACAAGTCAAAGAAGTATGAACAACATTTTGTTTTTAAAAAATCTATTCTATAGTATCATTTTCTTAGTACTTGAAGCATGTTTAACCTATACAAGGATCAATATAGAATTTGCTTATTAGATAAGTATAAATCTTAGAAAATATCAGCAATATCAAGTTCCTGGAGCATTATAAGTATGAAGATTAAGAATACCTCCATTTCTTAATGTTAGCAGATAGCATAGTGTAATATGCCTACTCAATTTATTCTCAAATTTTAACATTAGCTAACTGTTAAATTCTGAAAAAAACTGTGATTTTATTCCTACAAAGAATTGATTTGCCAGCTATAAATTACCTATAAACATGATATAAATTCTGGGAAGAGGCCTTACGTTAATTCAGGTATGTTTGTTGGGTAACAAGGCGATATCTTAATTTATTCTATGCAGCATATAGAATTTTTGGTTACTTCAAAAGGAGTAATCATAACAAATTGATTCTTTGAACGAAACAGTTTGAAATAATGCTGACACACTTATTT
>NW_006408965.1:697279-698235 GCF_000296735.1 Chrysochloris asiatica
CACTGGGCAGGGAGTAGACACAGGACAGTTTGGGAGGTGGGGTGGGGGCAATATACAAGTAGGTAGAGGGGAATGGAAGAACAAAGCAGATGGGAGAACGACTAGACAGGTATGACGGAGCTAAATGGGACAGAAGTAAAAAATGAGGTAGACCCAGCCTTGGAACAACAGGGTTCTGGGATATGGTTGGAATGGGGAAAGGGGGGGAATAACGTTATGATGCGTGACTGACTTTTGAACCTTGGTTTCCCATACATTATACTATAAAACAGACATGGGAGGGGGAGAAAACAGGAATAGCCAGAGGTGTCACCATAGAAAGCTTATAAGTCCGTCTTCTGCCTATAGCCAATTGAAATACCTAAAATGGGACTACAAGGTATCCAGTGAAGGAGGATTCCTGAAGAGCCTCAACAGTACAGAAGAATATAGATCAAAGCCTAACCACATCCAGACCTTCAGAGACAGGAAACCTTCCTCTCAAAAGGGCAAGCAGACCAACCTGGAACAGCCAGAAAACCAGAAGACACTTCTTGAAAGAAAGACTTACGGGAAAAACAAAGAACACTAAGGGCAGTCCGATTGCTACCACAAGAACAAGTAGGCTGCTAGCCCAGGAGACATCAAGGCAAGTGGACAGGTCCTCTCAGCACAAATCCTCTCCCAAGACTAAGACACAGTGGAAATACACGCTCTGATTGGCTACCACGCGTGTCACCCATAAAGAGAAGTGGCCTAAGAACACCAATGAAGTGGTGAACTAAGCCCTGCATCAGCAGACTACTGTGAACCCGAGTGGTTGCCCAACAGCGAGGCAGGACCGGGGTACTCATGAGCTCGGAGTCAGTGACACAGCTACAGAGGATTAGAGTGGAGAGTGAAGAGACCAACTGATAAAAAGAGGGCAGACAGACACAAGAACACCCACACTTGCAGATGATACCCATTTGACCTGG
>NW_006408965.1:699210-701862 GCF_000296735.1 Chrysochloris asiatica
TCAATATAATATTTGCTTATTAGATGAGTATAAATCTTAGAAAATATCAGCAATATCAAGTTCCTGGAGCATTATAAGTATGAAGATTAAGAATATCTCCATTTCTTAATGTTAGCAGATAACATAGTATAATATGCCTACTCAATTTATTCTCAAATTTTAACATTAGCTACCTGTTAAATTCTGAAAAGAATTGTGATTTTATTCCTATAGAGAATTGATTTACCAGCTATAAATTACCTATAAACATGATATAAATTCTGGAAAGAGGCCTTACGTTAATTCAGGTATATTTGTTGGGTAACAAGGCGATATCTTAATTTATTCTATGCAGCATATAGAATTTTTGGTTACATCAAAAGGAGCAATCATAACAAATTGATTCTTTGAAAGAAACAGTTTGAAATAATGCTGACACACTTATTTCAGTCCATTTTCTCCTGAATGTGCACATTTAAATGTGCTGATTTCAATCAGTTGACCACACAGCAAAATGCCATGTGTGTGTATTATATGCAATTGTGATTCAGAAATCATACGATAAACACACACATATTTAGTTTTCCATGCATAAAAAGCAATGCAGTCCATGTGTTCCAGTACCACAAGACTATTTTATTCCTGTTAAAAGAATAATTATAATCATAATATAAAAAAGATTGATTCACTACTTATTAGGGACTAATAGTCAGCTTGGAGCCCTGGTGTGGTGCTGAGGGTTAATGCACCAGGCTGCAAAGCTGTTTGAACTGCAAGGTCAGCGGTTCAATCTCACCAGCTGCTCCTCAGAAACCGTATACAGGGTTGCTATGGTTCAGAATCGACTCAATGGCACTTAACAACAACAATAGTCACCTTTAAGTAATGCTTCTTGCAGTTCACTTAATCCTAGGTATATATTCTTCTTACTTGATATTTGAAAAGAAAGTGAAAATGATTGGTCTCTAAGTTGTATTCCTTAGAAGCAGAATTCTAGAAAAAGATTCACACTATGCCTGATTTATAGGTACAAGCTGTGTCATGGGTGATGTGTAGAAGCACAAGGGTAGCCTTTCTGGTGAAATGGCTCCACCTAGTAAATTCAGCTTCCACAGGAAATGGCAGCCATGAAACATGAACAATTAACATTTACAGCAGATTGACTCCTGATGTGGTGCTGCAGATAAGCACTGGACTGCAAGCCATGAAGTCAGCAGTTCAAACCCATCAGCTGCTCCTTGAAAACCCTATTCAGGGACCCTTTGAGTAGGAACTGATTCACAAAAATTAACAACAACAACAACAAAGATGGATGCGCTTCAGTGGTATGCCAAAGCATCCACTGCAATTGCATAGACACTGCATTGAAGTACTCAATATCATCTGTAATTATTAGTATTTTCCTTCACTCACTCATTCTTATTTTGCTTAATATTCTAATTATTTGATAATATTTTATTATTTTTAAAGCATTTGTCTTAAATAGCCATAGTCTCATATATTCCTAGAAAATATTCCTGTAATTAGGATAAAAGGACAATGATTAGATAGTTCTTCCTTTCCCACACTGGTCTAAACTTGTGTTCTTCTTAATTATTCCTTTAGGTTTTATAACTCTTAATTTTGCACGTGACTATTATATTGGTAATATACTATAATATTTAATATTATATCACCTGACATTCAAGTATTATTATGACACTTGAAATAATTAAATAAATAATACTCAGTGGATATTAGTTTTATCAGTAAGTTTTAGGAAAACTCCAAATGACCTTGCAGTACAGTGAATTGCTTGTGTGACTATTATAGTCATGGTCTTTGTCCAACAAACAACTTTTTTCTGAAGTATCTCGGTAAGAGAAGGTGGGGAAGATACTGATGGATTATATGATTTAATAGTGAGTGATGGGTAACAGGATTAATTGTGATTGTGAAACCTTGGAACTCTAACATGGGTATTGGTCAGTTTTGCCATTGTGGTTGGTCTAAAATGGATCATTTCAGAAGTTGTAAATCCCACTACCATCAAGACAGAATAGCCAAGAGTAGAGTGTGTCTTGATGGTAGTGGGATCTACACACCTACTTCTGAAATGATCCATTTTAATGATCACGTGGACACGGAAATCCCTGTGAATTGAATCTCCAGCATACAGGGATAGAAATCTAGGACACAAGAGAAATGGCTAAAGAGTGTCAGCAACAGGAAAGAACCAGAGCATAAGACAGAGTAGCGGACTTTTTGGAACATGGAGAGTGTAAAGCTGAGTGCCTTCAGGCAAGAGCCTCACTTGTGGAGTGAGATACCTCCACACACTTAGTCTAGGAAAGTAGGATTGCTGACATACAGTTAGTCAAGTGTCATAGGGCTGAGGCTTACAGCAGAATGCAGTAACCTTTAGGCATTTTTTGACAGTCCGAAAAGAACTTTGTAAGATTGTCTAAGCAGGACAGAGTCTAAGAAGCAGTGGCATGGCTAAGACAAGGCTGTCCTGACTGAAGGAACTGCTCTGAGCATTTCTGGTTCTGAACTGTAACTTATTAAGTTCCTCTATAAATTTCATTAATGTGAGCATGGTCTGTGAAGTCTAGGTGGCCATTAAAATAGATAATGAACCCAGTAGAGAATATTTTGTGGCTACATGTGGCCTCAATACTTAATTGAGTGTGT
>NW_006408965.1:702725-705481 GCF_000296735.1 Chrysochloris asiatica
TTTTTAAACTCTCTCTCCCTCTCCAAACCCCTTGTTCTGGCCTTTTCCCTATTAATAAACAGTTCAGGACCAGCTGTGGCCATTTTCAGCTGCCTTCCCCTTTAAATGCTGAGGGCATCTGTAGGCATTTGTGGCAGAAGAACCCACCAGTGGTGGGGGTAGGGGGTGTCCACTTGCTCAGGCACCCCCCTCTAGTCACCTGAATGGAGGTGCACAAACAGTGGGGGACCAATGAACAGGTACCAAAAAAAATCAGAACAAAGCAAAACCGACAAAGTATATTTTTCACCTTTGATCTGAGGTTCCCGCGGCATTATTCAGTGGTGGGTCTGCTTGCTCCCCATCTTGGGCTTATCATTTTTGTCTCACCCAAGTTGTCAGTGCTGGGCTGCTGAGCCTGGCAGATTCTAAAGTATGAGATTCCTTATTTCTGCTACATATTCCAATAGCTATAAGCCTCCAAACTTTTTAAATACTCCTAGATATGTGGTTCAGAGTTTTGGAACTCTGCCCCGAACCTGCTTCGCCTGCTACTCTGTGGTATCCACCTCTGACAGTAGGGAATATTTTGGAAGGGACGGTTGGTACTAGAATTGGAAAAGAAGGTTGGAGGATGGAGGCATGTCTGACCACTGCCTGATAGAAATTGGCCGTGGACTGAAATTGCTGGTTTTTCTCTTTCTCCCCTACTCCTCTCCCCCTTGTGAAGTCAGAGAAGGTCACCATTTGTAAATCAGACATTTTGATAAAAATATTTGAAGAGCTAATGAATTCTGCTTTGATCTGCTTAAATTTTTTTTGTTCTCAAGATTAAAAGACGGTAAGAGTTTAAGTCTTATGCAATTATTTCTAAGAGTTAGGTGTCTGAATGAATGTATGCATTTAGAATAATACCATGGATTAAATAATTATTTCTCATAACAACTGCTTTATAAACTGAAAGTTATTATTGGACTACTGAAGTGAAATGCATGAAGTTTTAAAGCTCATAAAGAAGCATTAAAATAAATCAAAATATGATTTATGCCTTACTTTGATTATATCTTACTAAAAGTATTGTATTATTAAGCAAGACAATCATATAAGCTTAAAATCAATAATAATACCAAACATGTATATTCCATTTACCATATGTCAAGCAATATTTTGAGCCTTTTCTATAAATTAATGTATTTAATTCTCATAAGAACCTTACACATTATAACTCATTAATTGCCTCTGGTTACACAACAAGTATGAGGTAGAGCTACTATTCAAGCACATAATGTTGTTCCAGAATTAGGTGTTTGATCACTACACTGAAAGCATTCCCATGAGTAATCTTACTCATCCTTCCCAAATGAAAGTCTATATATAAGTGAAAATTGGAGAGGATTATCTTTGCGTACAATAGTATGCATTGAAATTTAACTGTTAAGTGTTATCTATAAAATAAAATATGCTTATTAACTATAAAAAATGAACTGTGGTGGATCAATGTTTAAGTAGTTGACTATTAACTCATCAGCTACTCCAAAAGCAAATGTACATTATGAATTGTACCAGCAAAAATTCAGATATAGTGCCAGAAGGTGAGCCCCTCAGGTTGGAAGGCACTCAAAATATGACTGGGGAAGAGCTACATTCTCAAAGTAAACTGACCATGATGATGTGAATGGAATGGAGCATATGGGACCTTTATTTGCCAATGGGCACAACTCAAAAAGACAAGAAACAGCTATAAAGATTGATTGATAATCAGAACATGGAATGTAGAAAGTATGAATGTACAACAGTTAGAAGTTGCCACAAATGAAATAGAACTCATAAACATTGATATCTTAGGTATTAGTGAGCTGAAATGCAGTGATTTTGGCCATTTTGAACCCAACAGTCTTATGGCTTACTATGCTAGGACTGACAAATTGAAGAGGAATATCATCACATTCATAATCAAAAAGAAAATTTTCAAGAACTATATTGAAGAAGGAGTGAAAAACTATTTCTGAATATTTAGTCACTGAAAACCTTATGAATAGCAGAGAAATACTGTCAGATATAGTGCTGGGAATTAAGCCACTTAGGTTGGAGTCGCTCACAATGCGACTTGACCTCAAAGTAGACTTGACCATGATGATGTGAATGGAGTAAAGCCTGTGGGAGAAAAGCCAGTGGGACCTTCATTTGCTGATGGGACAACTCAAAATGAAGACATACAGTTGGAAACATCCATTAATAACTGGAACATGGATTGCATGAAGTATGAATCTAGGAAAATTAGAAATTGTCAAAAGTAAAATGGAACGCATAAACATCAAAATCTTAGGAATTAGTGAGTTGAAATGAACTGCTATTGGCCACTTTGAATCTGACAATCACATGGTTTACTATGCCAGAATGACAAGTTGAAGAGGATGGTGTTGTATTCATGCTCAAAAAGAACATATCCAGATCAGTCATGAGGTACAATGCTGTCTGTGATAGGATAATATCCATGTGCCTATAGGGAAGACCAATTAATACCACTATTATTCAAAGGTATGCACCAACATCTAAAACCAGTGAGGATGAAATTCTACCAACTTCTTCAATCTGAAATTTATCAAACATGCAATCAAGATGTATTGATAATTACTGTTGATGGGAATGCAAAGGTTGGGAACAAAGAGGAAGGATTGTTGTTATGTGACATCCAGTCAGTACCGACCCATAGCGACCTTATGAACAGCAGAACAAAACAGTGCCTGATCCTGGTCCAACCTCACTACTGTTGCCAC
>NW_006408965.1:712206-726853 GCF_000296735.1 Chrysochloris asiatica
CAGCAGTTCAAGCTCACCAGCTGCTCCTTGGAAACCCTATATAGGGTCGCTATAGGTCAGAACCAACTCGACGGCACTTCACAACAACAACAGTCACAACATATACTAAGTGCTGACCACTGTGCTTGGCATCTAAAAGGTACTCAATATCTGTAAATGAATGAATGAAGAAATGGGATAGAAACGGTAGCCATGAAGAATGTGTTCCTCTATCTCATTTGTGGGGATAAGGAGTGGGGGCAGCAGGAATAAAGAGCTGAACAGTGGGTCCTAGATCAGATGTATTGCTGCTTACAGAACAGTCATTATTTAGGACCTAATTCAAGGTCTACCACATTCTAGAATGGTTCCCATCACTACACCCACCCAAAACTCTCAAAATACTTTCATTCAGTTTTTTTTTTTTTCCTTAGTTTTTAAAATTTATTTTTAGCACATTAATTTGTGTTATTTTATTTTGACTTTTTTTTTTTTTTTTTGGTACAGTGATTCTGTGTACTCCTTCCATCTCCTTTACATGCTTTATGTAGCATTCAATACAGTGATTCTGTGTACTCCTTCCATCTCCTTTGCATGCTCTATGTAGCATTCAATATTTTTGTCCATAGAATCAATATTGTGAGCAAGGCTTGATTTTTTTCTTCAGTTCTTTCAGTCTGGTAATGCTAAGCATGTCCTTCCCTTTAGGTTTTCCAATTCCAGATCTTTGCTTATTTCATTATAAACTTGACTTTATCTACTTGACCTGTCCTTTAAAATCTTCTGCTCAACTCTTTTACCTCCTCATGTCTTCTTCCTTGTTCTTTAGCTTCTCTATGCCAGAGAGCAAGTGTCTCTTCTGACATCCAGTGTGTTATTTTCCTTCTTCGTGTAGTTTTTCTTTCTTCCTGTGTGATGTTCTTGATGTCATCCCATAAGTTTTCTGGCCTTTGGTCATTAGTGTCATTAAATCTGTTCTTGGTCATATTTTGGCTGTAGTGGATTTGTTTTAACTTTTCAGTGTCAGATTGAACTTGAATGTGGAACTGATGGTCTGTTCCAAAATATACCTCTGGTCTTGTTTTGGCTGATGATATGGAACTTTTCCACCATCTTTTCCCCACAGGTGTGTTCAACTTTATTTGGTGTATTCCATCTGGTGATATTCATGTGTAGTCATCTTTTATGTTGCTTTCAAAAGGTATTTGCAATGAATAAGTCTTTGTTTTGGCCAAATTCTATAATATGACCACCAGAAAGGCTATATTTTCCATCTACAGACTCTTCCCCTTTGTTCCTCTCCTTTGAAAATTAATCACCAGTGACAAACAAATACATCTTGATTGCATGATTGATCAATTTCAGAATGAAGAATTTGGTAGAATTCTTCAATTTTGTCATTACTGGTGTTATTGGTGTATGTGTAAATTTGAATAATAGTGGCATTAACTGTTATTCTTTGTAAGTATGTGAATACCCTCCTATAACAGATGGTATTATCCTTTAAAATAGATCCTGAAATGCTCTTTATGAATACGAATGTGACACCACTCCTCTTCAATTTGTCATTCTGGGCATAATAAACCATATGATTGTTAGATTCAAAATGACCAATACTGTCCATTTCAGCTCATTTATGGCTAAGATATTGATCTTTATACATTCCATTTCATTTTTGACATCTTCTAAATTCCTAAGTTAATACCTTTCATACATTGATTATTAATAAATGCTTACAGCTCTTTCTCCATATTTTGCATTGTTTCACATCAACAAATTAAGAAACTGAAAACTTTACTACTTTTGTATTATCATTGTCAACTTCTACTTTGAGGAGACAGGTCTTCCCCAGTCATTTTTTTTGAATGTCTTCCCACTGAGAGGCTCATCATCTGGCCCTGTGTTGAACAATATTCTGATGCTATTCACAATGCTTAAATATTCAGTATTCTGGTGTTATCTGACAGTGTTACACAGCTTTTCATAAGATTTTCAGTGACTCCTGTTGTGGTGCTGTAGGATCAGCAATGAACTATGAACTACAAGGACAGGTATTCAAACCCACCAGCTACTTCTCAGAAAACCTATATGGAGTCACTATGAGTGAGAATGGAATCGATGGCACTGAACAAAAACAATAACAAACATTCAGAAGTAGTTTTTCTCTCCTTACTGTCTTTCTTAGTCTGAAAGCTCAGCAGAAACTTGTCCAGTATGGATGACTTGGCTGGTATTTAAAACATTGGTGGCATAGCTTCCAGCATCACAGCAAAAGTCACCATTGTATGACAAAATATGAGATTAGTGGTGAATATTGGAATTCTGGTGTGGCACTGTAGTATAAGCACTGCACTTCAAGATCGGTTTGAATCACAAGGCCACACTCACCAGGCGCTCCTTGGAAACCCTATACAGGGTCCCTATGAAGCAGAAACAACTTGACAACACCTAACAACAGCAACAACATATAAGGGTATATATATATATATTCTTGTTTTGTACAGTAGTGTTGTTTCCTACTCATGTGGTTGGTTGGTGGTTGTGTGGTTAGGTACCAATGAGTTGTTCCCAATTCATAGCAACCCTATGCACAACAGAATGAAATGCTGTCTGGTCCTACACCATCCTCACAATGATTACATTTGAGCCCATTGCTGCCGTTACTGTGTCAACCCATCTTTTGTGAGGTCTTCCTATTTTTTCTCTCACCCTTCATTTTACCAAGCATGATAATCTTCTCCAGGGACTGATCCCTCCTGATACATGTCCAAAGTTTGAGAGACAAAATCTTGCCATCCTTACTTCTAAGCAGCATTCTGGATGTACTTCTCCCAAGACAGATTAGTTTGTTCTGTGGCAGTCCATGATACTTCCATATTCTTCACTTACACCATAATCCAAATGAATTATTATTTACTCTCATCCTTTTGTAGTGTTCAACTTTCACGTGCATATGAGGTGATTGAAAATATCCTGATTTGGATGAGGTGCACCTTAGTCCTCAAAGTGGCATCTTTGTTCTTCAGCACTTTAAAGAGGCCGTTGCAACAGATTTGCCTAATGCAATATTTCATTTGATTTTTTGACTGCTACTTCACTAAGCATTGATTGTGGATTCAATCAAACTGAAATCTTTGACAACTCCAGTATTTTTTCTGTTTATTTATCTATTTTTTGTTTGGTCCAGTTGTGAGGTTTTTCTTTCTCTACATTGAAGTATAATCCATACTGAAGACTATCTTACATTCCACATTCTAATTATTAATAGATGGTTGCAGCTGTTTCTTCCAATTTTAAGTTGTGTATAGAAGATTCCTGGTGTGGCACTGTAGAACCAGCACTGGAGTGAAAACCCCAGGTTGGCAGTTCAAACCTACCAGCTGTTTTTCAGAAATCCTATACAGGGTTGCTATGAGTAAGAACCAATTCTATAGCACTTAACAACAATACCAACATCTGAAAATGAAGGTCATGGATGCTTTGTTCTGTTTTCATCATTAAGGTCAACTTTACTCTGTGATGGAAGCTTTTCACCAGTCGTATTTTAAGTGCTTTCCAACATAAGTGGCTAATTTTCCTGTCCTGATGTGGTGTTTCTGAATAATGCACTGTACCTCAAAGATATTTTGAGCCACAAAGTCAGCTGTTTAAACTCACCAGCCACTTCTCAGAAACTCTATGCAGGGTCACTATGAGTCAAAACTGCCTCGATGACACTTTATAACAACAATATATGGCAGTGTTCTGCTGTTACTCATAAGATTTTCAGTGGGTAACCATTCAGTAATGGTAAGCCTCTCCTTTTTCCTAGTCTGCCTTAGTCTAAAAACTACACTGAAACCTGTCCATAATGGGTGATCCTGCTGGCATTTAAAATATCATTGTCATAGCCTCGAGCATCACAGCAACACACAGGCCATCACAGTATGATAAACTGTCAGATGTGTAGTGATATATCTATATATATTTGTTACTGTTAAGTACAGTAGAGTCAGTTCCTACTCATAGCAACCTCATATAGGGTTTCTGAGGAGAAGCTGATGAGTTTGAACTGTAGACCTTGCAGTTCAAAATGACCTCACAGTCCAGCAGTTTAACCCACAGCACCACATCAGGACTGTCTCTCTCTTGCTATATGTATATATATTTATATATACATACACTTTTATTTTACCTTCTAGAACCTGAGTAACACCGAAGGTAACTGAGGAAAGAATAATAATGAACTCCTGATTTTGAATATGTCACAACTAAAATTTTACAGCTCAATTTATTGATATTATTGCTTTTAGACTTTGAAAATGTACATAAAAGTGCCAACAATAATGGATATATAGGGGGAAATCTATATAGTTTATGCTTTTATTGATTTAAATTTTGTTTTTGAATCTTTATATAATTCTCATAGACAAAAAAAAAGTAATGTACATGCAAGTTTCACAGAAAGATAATTGCAGTTGTTTTCTCTACTTTTACATATATTTCTAACTTCTTAAGCTTTTCCTCAAAATATCTTCTTTTGGAAAGTGAAGAACCTTTTGGTGTTTAACTTTTTCTTTAGAAAGGGAAATTAGCAGCTGTAGAGTATTATTCAGATTCAATCTGATTGTGTATCTAGTAAATGAAGTCCTATCCTAACTGTTTAATTAAAGATTTGAAGAAAATATTTAAGCAGGTGTTAATCAAGTCTTTAAAAAACTATATTGCATCTCCACCTTTCCAGGTGCAGTTCAATTTTCTTTCTATCTACTAAAGAAAACAGGTACGGCATAGGAAGATTGTCTAATTTTGAGGCCTAGCAGTTTATTTCTTAGACTGAAGATCGTACCCTTATTATTCAATACAAAGTGGTGTTCATTTTAAAGAAATAATACATTTTAATTTTTTAAGCACTGGGCTGCAAATCATAAGGTCAGCCGTTCAAAACCACAAGCTGTTTCCCAGAAATCCTAGACAGGGTTGCTATGAGTCTGAACCAATTCAACAGCACTGAACAACAACAATAATAGATATTATATTATTTATAACTTGTATATATTAACCTGAATATATTTCAAGTGTAAAATTTGTTGCTTTCACACATGTGTACATTTGTGAAATTATCATAGTGACCCTGTTTAGGGTTTCAGAGGCTTTAAATCTTCACGAGAGTAGAAAGATTCATCTTTCTCCTGCAGAGTGTCTGGTGGGCTTGAACCATGGATCATGTGGTTTTCAGTCGTGGGGAGCTACCACACTGCTTAAATAAACATAAAGTAAACAAACAAACAAATAAATTCAGTTATTTATCACAAAGTAAAATCCATACAAGCACCAACCAGGTCAAGATATATAGCACATTGCCAGCCCCCAGAGACCCTTTGCACCCTGCCAATCACTACCTTGTATCTTCCTCACAATGGTAAACCTTACCTTTCTTCTTCCTTCCTACCTTTCTTTTGTACTTATTTGCAATCTTCTTTATTTTAGAAAAAGAAGTATATCCTTAAACATAGGAGGTTAGTTTTATATATATTTGAACCTTATGTAAATTAAATGATATACTATATATTCTTTTATGTCTGAAGTCTTGGTGTGGCACTGTGGGTTAATGTACTGGACTGCAAAGTCAGTTTGAAATGAAAAGGTGGAAATTCAAGTTCACCAGTTGCTCCTTGGACATCCTATACAAGGTCGCTATGAGTCAGAACTAACTTGATGGCACTTAACAACAATTTCTATGTCAGGCTTATTTGGGCTTATAAGAATTGAATTATACCAAATGCCTTTAGTGCTTATATTCAAATGATAATACTACTTTTTTATTTTATTTTATTACATTGGCAAATTACACTGATTTGTATTTGAATGCTGAACTAACTATATGTTCATGAAATAAACCTAACTTGGTCAGGAGATGGATATAAGTTCCTTTTGATAATATTTGATTATTTAGAATTTTTACATGCATGAATATAACTATATAAAATATATTAAAATACATCAATTATTCTATGGTTTTCCTTATTCACTGTCCAGCTTTCACATGCATATGAGGTTACTGAAAATATCACACCTTGAGTCAGGTGCACCTTAGTCTTCAAACTGACATCTTTGCTCTTCAACACTTGAAAAAGGTCTTGTGCAGCAGATTTGCTCAATATGTCGTCTGATTTCTTGACTACTGCTTCCATGAGTATTGATAGTTGATTCAAGAAGAATGAAGTCCTTGACAACTTCAATCTTTACTCCATTGATAAGAACGTTTGTTGGTCCAGTGGTGAAGATTTTTGTTTTCTTTACATTGAGATGAAATCAACATCAAAGTCTGTGGTCTTTGATCTTCATCAGTCAATACTTTGTCTTCTTCACTTTCAGCAAGCAAAGTTGTATCATCTGCATATCACAGGTTGTTAATGAGTCTTCCTCCAATCCTGATGCCACGTTTTTCTTCATATAACCCAGCTTCTCGGATTACTTGCTCAGCATACAGGTTGAATAAACATGGGGAAAGAAGACAACCCTGCTACACACCTTTCTTAATTTTAAAACATTCAGTGTTCCCAGGTTCTGTGTAAACAACTGCCTCTTGGTTGAGGTACAGATTCCTCATGAGCACAATTAAGTACTCAAGAATACCCATGCTTCGCAATGTTGGCCAGTTTGTCATGATCCAAACAATCAGAAGCCTTTGCGTAGTCAAGAAAGCACAGGTGTACATCTTTCTGATATTCTCTGCTTTCAGCCAAGATCCATTGGACATCAACAATGATATCTCTCATTCAATGGCCTCTTCTTAATCCACCTTAAACTTCTGGAAGTTCTCTGTCAATGTTTGCTTGCAGCCATTTCTGTATTACCTTTAGAAAAATTTTATTCACATGGGA
Organism: Chrysochloris asiatica; assembly: GCF_000296735.1. Lineage (NCBI taxonomy): Eukaryota > Metazoa > Chordata > Mammalia > Afrosoricida > Chrysochloridae > Chrysochloris > Chrysochloris asiatica. The sequence continues at coordinate 719,052 of NW_006408965.1, forward strand.
TATCAAAGAGATTGTCCGATGATTTCCACATTCCACTGGGTCACCTCTCTTTGGAATGACTGTTAAGTACCATCAAGTTGGTTCTGACTCATAGTGACCCTGCACAAGGTTTCCAAGGCTGTAAATCTTTATGGGAGCAGAACACCTCATCTTTCTCCTATGGAACCGCTGGTAGTTTTGAACTGCTGACCTTGAGGTGGCAGCCCGACTCATAACCACTATGCTACTAGAGAGAAGGAAAGACCAAAATGAATGTTAGAAGAGATTCTGAAACTTGTTCTCCAGCATAGAGATTCTAATGTAAATGGAAGAAATGAGCAGGTACAGAGCAGGACAGAAGATTTCAAAGGTGAGCTTGAGAACACAAAATCAAATATTATAACAAAATGTGCAAGACCTGAGTTATAAAATCAAAAGGGAGGAAAACACTGAACATTTCTCAAGCTGAGGGAACTGAAGAAAAATATTCAAGCTTCGACTTGTAATATTGAAGGATTCTATGTGCAAAATAGTGAATGATGCAGAAAGCATCAAAAGAAGATTGAAGGAATACACAGTCATTGTACCAAAAAGAAATGGTCAATGTTCATTCATTTCAAGAGGTAGCATATGATCAAGAGCCAGTGATCCTGAAAGAAGAATTCCAAGATGCCCTGAAGGCACTGGCAAAGAACAAGACACCACAAATAGATGGAATGTATATTGAACTCTTTCAACAAACTGATGTGACACTGGAGGCACACACTTATCTAGGATAAGAAATCTGGAAGACAGCTTGGTCAATTGTCTGGAAGAGATCTATATTTGTTATCATTCCAAAGAGAGGTGAACAAATGGAATGCATAAATAATTGGACAATAGCATTGATATCCCATGTAAGTAAAGTTTCACTAAACATAATACAAAAACTACTGCAACCACACATTGACAGAGAGCTTCCAGAGGTTAAAGCTGGATTCAGAAGAGGACTTGGAACTAGGGATATCATTGCTGATGTCCGATGAATCTTAGCTGAAAGCAGAGAATTCCAGAAAAGTATTTACCTGTGCTTTATTGACTACAAAAGGCTTTCAAATATGTGGAACATAACAAGCTGTAGACAACTTTGCAGAGAATGTGTATTCCTGAACACTCACTGAGGAACTTGTACATAGATCAAGAGGCAGTTGTTCGAAGAGAAAAAGGGAACACTGAATGTTTTAAAATTAGGAAAGTTGTGTATTAGGATTATATTCTTTTACTATACATATTCAATATGTATATTGATCAAATTATTAGAGAATCTGGATTATATGAAGAAAAACTTGGCATGAGGATTATATGAAGATTCATTAACAACCAGTGATATGCTGATGATACAACCTTGTTTGCTGAATTTTTTTCTTAACATTTAAATTTAGTTTAGAATATAATTTTGTAAATATAATATGGCAAAAAATAATCTGCTTCACTAGCCATAATCTTGTTGTAACTATCGATTCAAAAAGGCAAAAATAGTGCTATTTTTACTAAAATAATCAGAAGAGTGCAAAAACTCTCCAAGTTTCTAGAATTATTTATTTACTCTACCTTAAAAAATGAGTGGTCAATTTTTAGAGAAGGCAATAACTTTAAACAGAGCTAAATTATATTGGTCTATGTGCAGATCTGTGTTGGATGAAGTACAGCCAGATTGCTCCTCAGAAGCGAGGATGGTCAGACTTTGTCTCACATACTTCAGCCTTATTTTCAGGAGGGACCAGTTCCTGGAGAATGACAACATACTTTGTAGTATGGAGGGTCAGTGAAAAAGAGGAAGACCCTTAAAGAGATGGAATAGTATATTTGCAGCAACAATGAGCGCAAGTGTAACAATGATTGTGAGGTTGGTGAAGGATTGGGCAGTGTTTCATTCTGTTGTGCACAGGGTCACTATGAGTCAGTACTGACTTATAGCACCTAACAACAACAACAACAACTGTAACCTGGGCAAAATATTGAATGATGAAGAAAGCATCAAAAGAACTTGGAATAAATACACAGCATTATTATACCAAAAAGAAATGGTTGATGTTCAACTATTTCAAGTAGTACTATATAATGAAGAACTGATCATACTGAAAAAAGAAGTCCAACCTGAACTGAAGGCATTGGCCAACAACAAAACTTTAGGAATTGACAGAATACAAATTAAAGTCTTTAAACAAACTGAGTAGCATTTGAGGCACGTGCTCATCTTTACCAAATGATTTGGAAGAAAGTTACCTGGTTATCCATTAGAAAAGACCCATATGTTTGCCCACTCCAAGTCAGTTACAATTCACAGTGAACCTACTTACAACAGAATGAAACACTGACTGACCCTGTGCAGTTCTCACAATTGTTATGCTTAAACCCATTGCTGCCACCACTGTGCCAATCCATTTCATTGGGGATCTTCCCCCTCTTTGCTGATCCTCCACTTCACCAAACATGATGTTCTTGTCCAGAGATTGTTCCCTCTTGATATGTCTGAATTATGAAAGATGGAGCCTTGCCATTCTGACTTCTAAGGAGCATTCTTGCTGTACTTCTCCCAACACAGATTAGTTTGTTTTTCTGGTAATCCAGGGTACTTCCAATATTAATCTCCAACATCATAGCTCAAATGCAACAATTCTTCTATGGTCATCCTAATTCACTGTCCAACTTTCACGTGTATATGAGGCTATTGAAAATGCTATGGTTGGGTTGTTGTTGTTGTTGTTAGGTGCCATCAAGTAGGTACCAACTCATAGCAACCCTATGCACAGCAGAATGAAACATTGTCCGATCCTGGGCCAACCTCACAATTGTTGCCACACTTAAGCTTATTGATGACGACTCGTAGTCAATCCATCTTATTGGGGGTCTTCCTCTTTTTCTCTGATCCTCCACTTTACCAAATATGATATCCTTCTCCAGCAACTGGTTCTTCCTGGCAATATGTCCGAAGTATGATAGATGAAGTTTGACCATCCTAACCTCCAAGGAGCATTCTGACTGCACTTCTTCCAAAATGGATCTATTGGTTCTTTTGGCAGTCCATGGCACTTTCAGTATTCTCCTCCAACACTATAACTCAAAAGCACCAATTCTTCTACGGTCTTCCTTATTCACTGTCCAGCTTTCACATGCTTGGGTTGTTGTTGTTGTTACGTGCCGTCGAGTCGGTTCCGACCCATAGCGACCCTGTACAGGGTTTCCGAGGGTGTAAATCTTTACGGGAGTAGAAAGCCTCATCTTTCTCCCGCGGAGCAGCTGGTAGTTTCGAACCGCTGACCTTTAGGTTCACAGCCCGATTCGTAACCACTACGCTACCAGAGCTCCTTTCAAACTGACATTTTTGCTCTTGAACATTTTAAAGTGGTTTTATGCATCAGATTTCCTTAATGCAATACAACATTTGATCTCTTTACTGCTGCTTCCATGAGTGTGAATAGAGTATAAAGCAAAATAAAGTATTTGACAACTTCAATCTTTTGTGCATTTTCATGATGTTATTTAGTGGTCTAGTGGTGAGAATTTTTTTTCTTTAAGTTGAGGTGCAACTGAAAGCTGTGGTCTTTGATTTTCATCATAGTTATTTTAAGTTCTCTTTGTTTACATCAAGCAAGGTTGTATTGTCTACATATTGTAACTTTTTAATTAGTCTTCCTCCAATCTTGATGCATCATTCTTCTTAATATAAGCCAGCTTTATGGATTATTTGCTTATCATACATATTCCATATACATCATCAAGGTCAGCTCTACTTTGAGGAGGCAGCTCTTCCCCAATCATATTTTGAGTACCTTCAATCTGAGGAGCTCATCTTCCTACATTATATCTGATAATTTTATGGTGTTATTCCTAATGTTTCAATATTCGATATTCTGATACTATCTGATAGTGTTCCACTGCTATTCATAAAGTTTTCTGTGACTTAAAGTTCAGAAGTAATTCACCTATCATTCTTCTTCATCTGTTGTAGTCTGGAAACTCAACTGAAGCCTGTTTACCATGGGTGACCCTAAAATACTGATGACATAGTTTCCATCAGCACAGTAATATGCTAGCCACCATGATAAAACAAGCTGGGAGACGAGTGATGGATACAATATATAATTACATAAAATTATCAATACATATCAATTATGTGTATTAATTATATAAGTACATCAATATATTAAATCAACTGCATTTCTATATATTGTCAACCAACCATCAGAACATTATATCAATAATATATTTCCATCCTGAAGAACATCAAAAATCATAAAATATTTAGAAAATTTTAAGAAATATTTCTATACCAAAATATTTGCAAAGCCTTAATGAGTGGACAAAAAGCTCTATATAAAGGAAACAATACCCCATGTTCATGAATTTTGTTGTTTTTGTTGTTAAAGTGCCATTCAGTCATCATGAACCTCTAGGTTCTTATATCTTTTAAATGTCAAATAGCATCAAATTGATCTACAGATTTGACAAAATCTTTATCAAAATCTCAGCAAGATTTTTCTTGGTAGACACTGACAAGATGTTAAATGAGAATAGAAAAGTAAAGCACCAAGAATAGAAGAAATGATTTTGTTTTTAATGTGCATAATCCTGACTTCTGGTTTGGGGTGGGAGAAGCAGAGACAGGTAGGAGGGGATCCTAGGTGGAGGCATGGAAGAATCAGATAAGGTGCTTTCCTAGAGCAGTTGCAGAGTTTGGGATCTAATATAAGTTTTGGGGCATCAGTTTCCTGCTCCCATTGGTGGAGAAATCTGACTATGGAAGGAAAGTACGGCCATTTCTGAATCCATCAGGACACTGCCTGCAGACCCCTCGGCCTGAGCTGCGATCAGAGGGTGGGCCACAACCAGGCTGATACAATGTTGTTAAGTGCTGTCAAGTCAGTTTCGACCCATAGCAACCCTGAACAGTGTTTCTGAGGCTATAAATCTTTACGGGATCAGAAATCCGCATCTTTCTCCTGCGGAGCAGCTGGTAGTTTCCAACTGCTGTCCTTGCGGTTCGCAGCCCAATTCTTAACCACTACTAAAAGTCATGAAATGGCATGTGGAAAAAGAGTTGTGACGGATTTTACACTTTTCTTTCCTCCTGTCCTCTGTCTCACCCTCAATGCCCAGCCAGGACACCTTCAGACAGGTGGAAATGCATCCCCAAAAGAGTCCAGTGTTGCACCCACAGCTTTTCCACGGTATAGGGAGGATGTCCCTGGGAGCCCAATTGGTCCCACAGGATGATCTTTGGGCTGCTTATTATGAAGTCAGACTTTTGGACCCAGCCCTAAAGTAGACCTGGGTAGGACCCTTTATTCGTGCCTTACCGAGCAAGAAACAGCAGGTCTGGCCATAGAGTTGAACCATATGTGCACCTTGTAAATCCCCAACATAAAAAGCAAGAGCCAACACCAACTACCATATACAAGGACACAGCTATTTTGAGAATTATGCTGTGAATATGCACATGCTTAACTGAGCTTCAGAGATAAATATAGTGGACAATCTCTTCCATTCATTTCTCAATAATTATCAGTGCACCTCCACAGTAGTGACTAGAGGAGGGGCCTGAGAGAGTGGGCGCCTCTACCCACTGCTGGAGATTTCAACTGTGCACACACACTGACCTGCTCAGCAAAGGCTACTGGTCAGTCAGCCATGGTTTTATTTTTATTTTTGACTCATGGTTTTTGTCTCTAATTTTATATTGTTTCAGTTTTTGTTCCTCTTGGTTTCACTTTTTTCCTGGGGGTGGGAACTTTCTCTCCCTACATTACTCAAGAATCGGCAGTAATTGTGGCCATATAGCAAAGCTACAAGCATACCCCATAATATCCCACCATCTGGATAGGAGCCATTACCAGCTGCTAGGCATTACATGTGAAACAGGAAGCCTATCTCCAGATCACCTGCACCAGGAGACACTCTGTAAGCTTAACAACATAGCAACATACATTCATTTATTCATTGAAAACACACCTAACTACTGAATATGTCCAAGAAAAAACAACAAAGGATCTCACCACATGTCCAAAACCAAAAATCAAAAATCAAAATGATCACAATGTAAAAAAAAAAAGATAAATATAGGGATAGAGATCCAGGTTGTGAGGATGTCGAGTATATTGCAGGATATAATTGTTGTTGCTGTTGTTGTGAAGTGCCATCGAGTCGATTCCAACCCATAGCGACCCTGTGTAGGGTTTCCAAGGAGCAGCTGATGAGCTTGAACTGACAACCTTGCAGTTCAAATGGCTTTTCAGTATGGTGAATTAACCCACAGGATATAATGCTACTGCTGTGTGCCTTGGAGTTGGTTCTGACTCATAGCAACCCTGTACAGGGTTTCCAAGGGTGTAAATCTTTATGGAAGCAGAAAACCTCACCTTTCTCCTGTGGAACAGCTGATAATTTTGAACTGCTGGCCTTGTGGTTTGCAACCCGATTCGTAACTGCGATCAGAGGTTACACTACCTACCAGAGCTCCTTATAGGATATAATAGACTGTCTTAAATGCAGGGAAAACTTTGGGTAATCCCAAAGAAAGTTAATATGTCACAATTTACCATGAAAATGAAGATCCAAGTAGAACAAGGAAACATTAAAACTAAGAAGAAACTGACAAGAAATAGCACAAAAACCTTGAACTCTGCATAAGAAAGAAAGAATGCAGAACAAAGAAACAAACAGCACCACAAAAGAATTAACGTAATGACAGAAATCAATTCATACTTATTGATAATTACATTGACTGTCAATGGATTAAATGCACCAGTGAAGAGACAGAAGATGGCAGAATGTAAAAGAAATCAAGACCCTTCAATATGCTGCCTACAAGAGACACACCTGACACACATACAAAAACAGATTAAAAATTAAAGGATAGAAAAAATATACCAAGCTAATTGCAATACAAAACAAGCAGGAGTGGCACTACTAATCACTTATAAAATAAACTTTAATGCAAAAACCAGCATAAGAGATAAAGAAGGACACTATCTGGTGATTAAGGAGCTCTGGTAGCATAGTGGTTATGAGTTGGGCTGCCATCCTCAAGGTGAGCAGTTCAAAACTACCAGTGGTTCAATGGGAGAAAGATAAGGTGTTCTGCTCCCGTAAAGATTTGCATCCTCGGAAACCCTGTGCAGGGTCACTATGAGTTAGAACTGACTCCATGGTGCTTAATAACAACAGCATCTCGTGATTAAAGGGTCAATTGAGCAAGATGACATAACCATAATAAATATCTAGGCTCCCAATGAAACAGCACCAAGATATTTAAAGCAAACCCTACTAGAAGTGAAGATAGAAATAGACAAATCTATAATTACAGTGGGGGATTAATATGCCACTTTTGAAAAGGGCTGGAACAACCGGAAAGAAAATAGACAATGATACAGAAGAACTAAACAGCACAATCAATCAACTTGACCTCATAGATGTGTACCGAGCATTCAACTCAACAACAGCACAACACACATTCTTTTGTAGTGCACATTGAACACTCTCCAGAATATACCATGTGTTAGACCACAAAACAAACCTCCATAAATTTACAAATAAAAAGACTACAAAGCATCTACTCAGACCACAATGATACCAAATTAGAAATCAACAATAGGAAGACCAAGGAAATAAAGTCAAATACATGGAAACTAAATAACACCCTACTTAAAAGTGACAGGAAAGTAGAAGAAATAAAATGTGAACTCACAAAGTTCTGAGAAACAAACAAGAATGAAAACACAACATATCAAAATCTTAATCATAGACTAACTTCCCAGATCTCCTAATATCATTCTTGTAGTTTT
>NW_006408965.1:727227-728611 GCF_000296735.1 Chrysochloris asiatica
TTGATTATAATGTGTCTTCATGATTTTTCTTTTGGTGTCTATCCTGCCTGGGATTCATTCAACTTTTTGAATGCTTATCTTCTCATTCTTCAAGATGTTAGCAAAATTTTCTTGAAGAAAATCTTCAACTATTTCTTCTGTGGCTTTCTTTGTCTCTTCCTACTCTGGAATTCCAAACAGCGTTAGGTTATTACTCTTTATGTTGTCTCACAAAATTCTTAGGCTTACTTCAGACATTTTCATTCCTTTTCTGCTCTTTTAAAATTTCTATTTAGCTCTTATATCTCATTTCTTACATTTGATTTGACATCTGTAAGCTGGAGAACAAATTTCAGAGCCTCTTCTGATATCCATTTTGTTTTTTTCATTCTTTCTTGTGTTCTTAATGACCTTTTCCTTTCTTTCTTTATGACTTTCTTGATGTCACAACACTTTTGCTCTTCTGTTATTAGTCATAATTCAGGTGGGATATGTTCAATGTCCACCATTCACTTGACAGTTTGACATACTGTGGTGTCTTGTGTGTTTCTGTGATTCTGGAAGCTATGGCATGGGTAATTTAAATATCTTCAGGGTCACCCACAGTAGACAAATTTCAGATGAACATCCAGAGGAAGACAGACTAGAAGAAGAGGCAGACTACTTCTCAATATTCAGTCACTGAAAATCTTATGAATAGTAGTGAAACACTGTCAGCACTAGATAACTGAATATTTAAACATGATGAAGAGCACCAGAATATTATGAGGTATAGTGCCAGAAGACGAAACCTCTGAGGTTGCAAGGCACTCAAAAAGCGACTGGAGAAGAAATGCTTCTTCAAACTAGAGTTGACCATGATGAGAGGAAAGGACCAATGCCTTCAGGTCCTTAATTTGCTTACAGGGTACAACTCAAAATGAGAAACAACTGTAAATATCCATTAATAATCAGAACATGGAACATATGAAATATGAATACAGGAAAATTCAAAGTTGTCAAAAATGAAATAGAAGAAGGCCAAGTGGAATTATATTACCATACTTATTTAATCTGTATGATGATCAAATAATCTGAGAAGCTGGATTATATGAAGAAAAATATGACAAAAGGACTGGAAGAAGACTTCCTAACAACTGGTAATGTGAGGATGAGTTAAAATACTTACTAGTATGAGGTTTAGAGGAAGACTCATTAACAATCTGTGATATGCAGATGAGAAAATTTGTTTGCAGAAATCATGCTGTTGTTGTTATTTTTAGGTACCATTGAGTCTGCACTGACTCATAAAAACCCTCTGCACAACAGAATGAAACACTGCCTGGTCCTGAGCCAACATCACAATTGTTGTCACGCTTGAGCCATTGATGCTGCCACTTTGCCAATTTATTTCCTAGGAGTATTC
>NW_006408965.1:730307-737308 GCF_000296735.1 Chrysochloris asiatica
TTCTTGATGTCATCCCACAACTCTTCTGGTCTTCAGTCTTTAATGTTTAATGTATCAAATCTGTTCTTCAGATGATCTCTAAATTCAGGTGGGATATATTTAAGGTCATATTTTGGCTTTTGTGGCCCTGTCTTCATTTTCTTCAGCTTCCATTTGAATTTGAATACGAGCAATTGATGGTCTGTTCCACAATCTGTTTTGCCTGATGATACGGAGCTTTCCCATCATCTGTTTCTGCCGATGTAGTCGATTTGATTTCTGTGTATTTCATCTGGTGAGGTCCATGTGTATAGTTATCGGTTATGCTGTCTTAAAAGGTATTTGAAATAAACAAATCATTGATTTTGCAGAATTCTATCATGTGATCTATTATTCCACTAAACTCAGACATATTTCATATGACTCCACATTTTTTTTTTAATTTGTATATTTGTCTAGAAGGTCACACACTATATTTATATGCTAACAATTGTTATTTATACCTTGTTGTTGTTAAGTGCCATGAAGTTGGTTCCAACCCATAGCAACCTTGTGTAGATTTTCTGAGTAGTGACTGGTGAGCTTGAACCACTGGTCTATTTGTTCAAATGACTTTGAATTCTGGCGCATTAACCCACAGTGCCACACCAGGACTCTTATCTAAACCTAGATGACAAGTATTTCTGTTTTCTTGTGTATCTTCCTTTGAAGTCATCTGTATGTTTGTGTGTCTCCTGCACTAAATATATAATCATTTTGTAAACTTTTGGGGGAAATAATTTATATTTAAGTTAAATAATGTAGAAACCAAATTAAATTAGTATAAAATGTTTGTTAAAATTAAGCTATTTTAAGATACAAGAAAAATATGGAGTACAAAAATATGATACTTTTTATAATCCAAATTCTACATTTTTCTTGAGATATAAAGTAATTAGCAAAAAACTTTTATTTCAGATATGTCCAATTATATTTTATAATATTTTATAACTGATAATTAGTGTTTTGCTAACATTTTTTTTGAGCTTAAGCTGTCATTATGCCAAGAACATTTTGTTGTAATTGTTAATGCTATGTTTCACTCAATCAAAATTAATCCATATTTTTATGGTACATTTACATTTAAATCATCAAAATATTGATTTTAAGAGTCATTTGAGGTCTCAGATAAATTTTGGAGTTTTAAAGCGGGTACTAATATTGTGCTAATAGTAAACAAATAGGATATTTTTAGAAATAAAAAATAAATTTATTAGATAACCAATTTTATGAATTGTATTTCAATTTTGAACATTGCATTGTTTTAGGTTATTAAAATTACTTAATGGAAAATACATTTCTCTGTTTAAATAATGCTAAAGTATAAGTATATATGAGTAGGAACATTTCTACTTCTAAATAATTGAGTGTAATTTTAATGGATATTTTTATGAAAATGAATCTTTTCAGAACACTACTTAATATTTTCCAGATTTGAACACATCCTACCCAAAAAGCTCTTAACTTTTAATGAATTCCCAAATGTATTTTGAAAATTAATCTTTAAATGTGATTATCTAAATTCAAAATTTTTTGTTTTTTTCATGTTGTATGTGGTTGTAATCCTTCCCCTATCTGAGCATGTTTTTACTTTTGCTTTTAAGCCTACTGTGGAGATAAAGATGCAGTGAAAATAATTCTTCATGTTGCCCCCAGACAAGTTGATTACGAACATAGGAAAAAGTCACTGTAACACATACATAAGCATGTGTCTGCAAATACTTTTATGAGCTTTATGAGTTTGAAAACATGCAAATCACATGGGAAAATATTTGTCACAACACTTTCAATCAATATATACCTATTCACATCTGGAAGAACTAAATGAAGCCTGTATTGCCTGATCCTATTTCTGTGTAAATGAAGAGGTGTTATTTCATCAGCAGTATACTAGCAAACATTTAAAAATTATTTTATTTTGTAAATGCCAGATACCTACAGTAATGTTTTCTACAAGCCCATATACTGCCAATCAAGTTGGTTGCAATCCATAGCAACCCTGTATTAAGTTTCTGAAGAGCAGCTAGTAAGTTTGAACCATGGACCTAAAGGTCCAAACTGACTTTGCAATTAAGCAACAGGGCCACACCAGGTGCTGCCAAATCAATTTCACCTCATAGTAACCTTATGCACAATAGAACAAAACACTAGCCAGGTCCTGTACCATCTTCAAAATCATTGCTAACTTGAGGCAATTAGAGCTGCCACTGTCCCAATCCATTTCATTTTGGGACTTCCACTTTTTTGCTGATCCTCCACTCTACCAAGTATGATGTCCTTCTCCAGAGACTGGTCACTCCTGATCTAGAGTTCTGGATCTAGAGTTCCCAGCTGCTCCATCTCTCCACGTCATCGTCTCTGCCTCCATCTCTGGCATCACGGTTGCTCTAAGTAGGGTCCCACACTCCATTCTTCTCCTTCGATGGTCCCAGGGTGCTCCAGTTCTGACCTGCAAAATCAACCACTTCCTTCCTTTTGCTACAAAACGTCTACCTTTACATTTCCAACCCTCATAGTCAGTCCTGATAGTACTTATTCATTATTGTAACACATGAGTGCTAGCCAAACCTCCTTTCATCAGTCCCACCCTGCCTGATTCGATACTACTCAGTGGATATTGTACCTTCTTCCAGGCCCTCTGAATCTAGGCTCCCTCTTGAATGCTTGTAAGCCAGTCACTTATTGCCTTTGTAGCACCCCTCCCCATTTTGGGTAGCCAACGTCCAAGGTAGCCTTGTCTACCCTGTGTATTGAGTGGGGGTGGGAATGATCCTTGCTGTAAATATTTGTTCCCTCTTTTGAACTATTGCATCCATAGGTGTAGGTCAAGTTCATCAAATTGTATCATATTGCTCTTTTTTTTTTTTCTCCTCTTCTTTCTTTTTGTAGTTGAGCTCTGATCATGCAACCATTGAAGCCAGGTCAAGTGGATATTATCTGCAAGTGTGGTGTCCTTTTGCATATGCCCTCACTTCTTATCAGATGGATGCTTCATTCTCCACTCTAGTCCTCTGTGGCTATGTCACTGACTCTGGGCACAAGAGTCCCCAGGTCTTGTCAAACTGCTGGCCAACCAGGTGTCCACCCCAGTTCACAGGAGTGTATTGACCGTGGTTGGACTTAGCTCACAGCTTCATTGTTGTTTTTCCCTCACTTCCCCTTATCAGTGACCAACGTGGTCACCAGTCAGAGCATGTGTCTGCTTGTGAATTTCCCTTGAGACTTAGTCTTGGAAGCGGTTTGCCTTGAGGGAACCCGACCCCTTGCCTTGAGCAATGTGCTTGTTCTTGTAATAGTCAATTGGACTGCCATTATTGTTTTGTGTTTTTCCTGTTGGTTCTTCTTTCAATAATTATCTTCTGTTCTTTTAGCAACTCTAGCCCTGTCTGTTTGTCCTTTCAAGTGGAAATTTCCTACCTCAGAAGATTCTGGATGTGGTGCAGGATTACACCTATGTTCTTATGTAATGCAGAGGCTCTGCAGGAAACCTCCTTCACTGGGTATGTTGTAGCCCCATTTTAGGTATTCCAATCAGTTATAGGAAAAAGACGGACTTACACACTTTCTATAGTGATATTTCTGGCTATTCCTTTCTCTCTCCCTCAAGTGTCTATTTTATAATGGTATGCCAGGGAAACCAAGATTCAAAAGACAACCTAGCATCTTAACATAAATTTCCCCCTTTTGCCCATTCCAATCATGTCTCAATCTCTGTATCAGAGATTCCTGTTATTCCAAGATTGTGTATACATCATTATTTACCTCTTTCCCACTTAGCTCATGCAAACCTGCCTAATTGTTTTCCCATCCACCTTATTCTTCCATTCCTCTTCCCCTTCTCATGTACTGCCCTCCTGCCCAGCACCCAAACTATCTTATGTCTATTTCCTACTCTATGCTCCACATTCCCCTCCTTCCTCTTACCCCACCCCCACATCCTGGTAACCAGCAAAAAACCCTCCCATGTCCTTTAGTATGGGTAATTTTTCTTAGTCTTTTACAGTAGTGATCCTATGCAGTATTTCTCCTTTTGTGATTGACTAATTTCATGCAACATAATGACCTCAAGTTTTATCCATGTTATGCGATAGCTTACAGCTTCCTTGTTGTTCTTCAAGGTAGCATAATATTCAATTGTGTGTATGTACCACAGTTTGTTTATCCATTCTTCAATTGAGGGGCACTTAGGCTGTCTTCATCTTTTTGCTATTGTAAATAGTGAACATTGGTATGCATATATCTACTCGTGTTATGGCTCATATTTCTTGTGAGTAAATACCAAGTAGAAGAAATGCTGGATCATAAGGTATTTCTATTTCCTACCTTCTGAGGAAGCACCATATTGCTTTCCAGAGAGGTTGGACCATTTTGCAATCCCATCGGCAATGCGTCCCAGTCTCTCCACATTTTCACCAGCATTTATTGTCCTCTACTTTTTTGATCTTTGCTGTTATTGCTAGTGTGAGATGATGTCTCATTGTTGTTTTGATTTGCATCTCTCTAATGGCTAGTGATTGTGAACATTTCTTGATATGTTTGTTGGCTGCCTGGATCTCCTCCTTGGTGAAGTGTCTGTTCATGTCCTGTGCTTATTTTTTATTTTTATTTTCTTGTAGAGGTGTTGTTGTTTCCTATATATTTTAGAAATGAGTCCCTTGTCTGATGTGTCTTTGCAAAATATTTTTTCCCATTCTGTAGGTTGTCTTTTATTCTTGTAGTGAAGTCTTTTGGTACACATAATTTTTATTTTTAGTATTTCTGAATCATCTATTTTGTCTATTTTTGTTTGAGTAGTTTTAAAAAAATGTTTTGTAGTCTGTGTATGCCCTGTATTAAAGCCCTCACATTTCCCCCTGTTTTTTCATTAATGACCTTCATAATTCTGGGATTCACATTTAGGTCTTTAATCCATGCTGAGTTGGTTTTTGTATAAGGCGTGAGGTAAAGGTCTTGTATCAGTCTTTTGCATATCGCTTAACAGTTCTGCCAGCACCATCTGTTGAAACTACTATCCCCTCCCCATGTGACTTATTCAGGTACTTTGTCGAAAATCAGTTGGCTCTATGCAGATGAGTTAATTTCTGGATTCTCGATTATGTTCTAATGTTCAATCTATCTTTCATTGTACCAGTACCAAACTGTTTTGACCACTGTAACCATTTAATCCACTTTGAAGTTGGTAAGTGAGAGGTTTCCAACCGTATTCTTCTTCTTAAGCAGCACTTTGCTTATCCTCGGTCTCTTTCCTTTCCATATAAAATCTGTAATTGTTGTTTTTTTTGGTTTTTTTTCTATACACTTTTCTAAATTTAAACAAATAGTGTCACCTGGTTCTGTTCAAACAACTGCCTGTTGGTCTAGGTACAGGTTTCTCAGGAGCACAATGATGTGTTCTGAAACATCCATTCTCAACATTGTTGTTCATAGCTTGTCATGAACCACACTGCTTAAAGACTTTGCATAATGTATGAATCACAGGTAGACATTTTCTGGTATTTTCTGCTTTCAGCCAAGATCATTCTGACATCAGTAATGATATCTCTCTTTCTGTCTTCATATGAATCCAGATTGAACCTCTGGAAGTTTCCTGTCAATGTACTGGTGTATTTGTCTTTGAATTATCTTTAGAGAAATTTTATTTGCATGTGATATAAATGATATTTTTCAATTATTTTCAAATTCCAGTGGAACACCTCTCTTAGGAATGGACAACAATACTTAACTCTTCCAATCATGTGGCCAAGTAGCTGTTTTCCAAATTTCTTGGTTTATATTAGTGAGTGCCTCCTGTAGTGTTAAATCTGTTTGTTGAAATATTTCAATTTTTATTTCATCAATCCCTAGAGTCTTGTTGTTTGACAATCCATGCAGTGTAACTTCAACTTCTTCCTTCAGTACCACTGGCTCTTGATCATATGCTGTCTTTTGATTTGTTTGAACATCATCCATTTCTTTTTGGGACAGTGACACTGTGCACTCATTCCATTTTCATTTAATGCTTTCTGCATCATTCAATATTTTGCCCATAGAATCATTCAATACTACAAGTTGAACCTTTAATTTTTTTCTTCAGTTCTTTCAGCTTGAGAAATGCTGAGCATGTTCTTCCCTTTTGGTGTTTTTACTCCAGGTCTTTGCAAATTTCATAATACTTCACTCTGTCTTCTCAAGCTGCCATTTAACAATATCTGCTCAGCTCTTTTCCTTCACTTTCCATTTGGTGGAACATCAGTATGCAGGAGAGCAAGTTTCAGAGTCTCTTCTGACATCCATTTTGGTCTTTTCCTTCTGTCTTGTCTTCTTAATGAGCATTTGATTTCTTTCTGTATGATTTTCTTAATGTTATCTCACAACTCTTCTGG
The DNA here is from genome assembly GCF_000296735.1 of Chrysochloris asiatica. NCBI lineage: Eukaryota > Metazoa > Chordata > Mammalia > Afrosoricida > Chrysochloridae > Chrysochloris > Chrysochloris asiatica. The sequence goes on from NW_006408965.1 coordinate 736,688, forward strand.
TCTTCCGTCATTAGTGTTTAATGCATCAAATCTCTTCTTCAGATGATCTTTAAACCCAGGTGAGATATGTTCAAGATCAGATTTTGGCTCTTGTGGACTTGTTTTAATTTTTTTCTGCTTCAACCTGAACTTGTGCATGAGTAATTGATGGTATGTTCCATAGTCTGAGCTTGGCCTTGTTTGGACTGATGATATGGAGCTTTTCCTCTCTCTCTTTCCACAGATATAGTCAATTTGATTTCTGTGTGTTACATCTCGTGAGGGCCATGTGTGTAGTCATCTTTTATGTTGCTTTATAAAGGTAATTATAATGAACAAGTCATTGGTCTTATAAAATTATATCATGTGGTTCTTCCAGCATTATTTCTTTCACCAAGGCCATATTTTCCCACTATTGATCCTTTCTCTTTGTTTCCAACCTTTGCATTTTCAGTGATTATCAGTACATCTTGATTGCATGTTTGGTCAAATTCAAACTGAGGACTTTGGGAAAATTCTTCAGATTCTTCATATATAACTTAGTTGTTGGTGCATAAATTTGAATAATAGTAGCATTGACTGGTCTAGTTAGCAGGCTGTGGATATTATCCTATCACAGGCAGCATTATACTTCAAGATAAA